>NC_052331.1:8500985-8658485 GCF_016432855.1 Salvelinus namaycush
CTTCGTATCTCAAAGCCAAGAGTAGTTGTTTCCAAAGCTACCTTTTTCCCGCAATTGGATTTTGAAATATTACAGCCTACAATCAGATGTAGAAATAATAAACCCGGAGGGGAAGAGTGAGTGCCTCGATCATCACAGCAGTAGGGCCCAGCGAAACAGGCACAGGGTCACGCCCTGACCTTAGAGATCCTTTTTATGTCTCTATTTTGGTTGGTCAGGGCGTGAGTTGGGGTGGGCATTCTATGTTTTTGTTCTATGTTTTCTATTTCTATGTGTTTGGCCGGGTGTGGTTCTCAATCAGAGGCAGCTGTCTATCGTTGTCTCTGATTGAGAACCATACTTAGGTAGCCTTTTCCCACCTGTGTTTTGATGGGTAGTTGTTTTCTGTTTTTGTGTCTGTACCAGACAGAACTGTTTCGCTTTCGTTCTCCTGTTTGTTGTTTTTGTTCGATTTGGTTTTTTGGATTAAATTATGAACACTTTAAACGCTGCACCTTTGTCCACTGTTCCTTCAGCCCACGAGAATCGTGACTCACAGGGACAGGGCAAAAACTTTAATAATGCGAATCATGAGGATAATGCACATTACTGTTTCACAAAATCATGGTTTTAGTAGGCAAAAAAAAAAAAAAAACTATAGTTCGGAGTGAGGTGAGCATTCAGAATGTGTTGCTCACACCGATGTGACCAATTAAAAATGTAACTCACAGATCCAAGGCAAAGGGTCGCAAAATGCGACTAAAAGTGACCAGTTTCAGGAAACTAGGCATATGTTACGTGTCACTACTTCACAGGAGAGGCATTTGTAAACATTTATTTTTTTATCAAAATGCGCTTTTTGGCAGAAATGCCTTCTGGAACATGTGAACTTTCATGTGCCTTAATAACAAACTTGTAAATACAAATACAATTGTTAAATTACGAGTCTAGTTGGTTTAGCCATGGAAAAAGTCAGGAACCTTCCCGCTAGCCATGATTGGCTAAGATAATAGATGGGCTGGACATGACAAGAGATGAGTTCTGATTGGTCTGCCATGTAGCCACTTCTGTCTATAACATGAGCTGCTCAGTATGTGTAGGTAATCCTTTCTAATGCGGCTTTTTTGAAAGATGCTCTCTCCTGGAGGACCGAGTTTTGAAATCAATGGAATGCCCGGTGGAAGCAGAGTATGATAGCTAAGGAGATGGAGATAATTCTGCCGCTTGATTGCAAATATGTGGAGGGAGTCAAAAAAGAGAACGCACAGAAGGCTGCTTTATAAAATATCTGTCTCCGGATTACATCTTCAAATTAAGGTCAACCATGGCATCTGTAACAGATAGGGGAAGCGTTCATCCATGTATTCGGGTAAGAGAGTCTAGCTAGCTACATTTTCAGATATTACACATTTCTAATTTTGTCAGAAAGTCGTTTTCATTGCAAGTTAACGCATACTTTTAGCTAGCTAGCTAACGTTAACTGTCTGTCTCGCTAGCTAGCTAATGTTAAGTGTATGATCTGTTTAAGAATGTTATTCATATCTCAGAGCCATTTGCATTGCTAGTTATAGCTTAATGTTAGCTAACATAAATGGCTTGAACCTAGTTGGTTAGTTTCAGCTACCAGCAGATTCATGCAGGGTAGTAATTTAGGAGTTGGGATTATGTTTAGTGCTTGCTAGCTAGCTACATGTCTGAACAAAAGAAGAAAAAAAACATTTCACTGAACCATTTTTATTTAACTAGGCAAGTCAGTTCAGAAGAAATTCTTATTTAACTCACTGAGTTAACTGCCTTGTTCAGGGGCAGAAGGACAAATGTTTACCTTTACAGCTCAGGGATATGATCTAGCGACCATTTGGTTACTGGCCCAATGCTCTAACCACTTGGCTACCTGCTGCCCCATTTAGACCTTCTGTATCCTGTGCATGTGACAAATAAACTTTGATTGTATTTAATGTGTGAAGAACAACATGACCTGCACCAAAGTCAAATTAGGATATAACGTGACAGTGTCCAAGTTCTAAAATTCTCCAGTAGAAAGCCCTGTTTTATTTCGTCACACTCACAACCGTACACTATTTTCTGCTTGCCATTAACTTGTAAATAATGATCTTGTTGTGAGTTTATTTTCCTGTAATAATGAATACAAATTAGCTAAAGTTAAGACGTTGTCAGCTATATGATATGGCCATTATTTGTACTGGCTAGCCTGCTAACTTAATGTAAGCTAGCTAGCTAACAAGCTAAAAAAAAATGAACCAAAACAGTGTTTATTGGTGTTAAAATACACCAGTTATGTTGTTTTGGATCTCCTGATGTCATGCAGCCTGTTGTTTTTGTGTTTATACTTTTTCATAACGACAACAACAAGTTTGATGCCGGACGACAATAGAATGTTCATGATGCCATTGCAACAACTGTCTACAGACATAGTATAAACCAGCCTTTAGTTTTGACATTTTTGGTTGTTTAGTACACTACCGTACTCACTTTGTTTAGTACACGGCCTCACATATGAATCCTTAAAGAGATGGTTGGGGCTAAGGCTTAAGAGGGTGTGAACGATGCTGAATGGGTGTAGACAAAGAAGAGCTCTCCAGTAGGTGTTCCAAAACAGTCAAGGGCCATTTTCTCAAAAATCGGGTTACAAGTTTATCAACTTTCAAAGCAGAATTACTTTCCCATTGTTCCTCAACTGTAGTGTATGATTTACCATTTTCTAGCTCTGAGTCTCTACTTTTATCAAATGTAAAAAACACAATTTCACATTTTGCTACATAAGACCGAATGGAGCCGGTCAGTCACAAATGATTGGAGTCTGGAGCCCTGGACTGTGGTGCGTGTGTACGTGTGTGTGTGTCTGTCTATTTGCACATGCATGCATGCTTGTTTGTGTGTGTCTGTGTGTCTGTGTGTGTGTGTCTGTGTGCTTGTGCGTGGATGGAGGGTCGGTGGGCGTAGATTGGCCAGTTACCCAGACAAATTAGCCCTGGCCTGGGCAGAGAGACCAGGACCTCAGCCTGCCACCCATCATTAGTACCACAGATCCATGACTGGGAGGTTCAGGGCACCAAAACCCACTGACTGTATAAATCCTCTTAAATGATTCATTCTGTGCACAGGGCAAGACAAGGTTCACAGGCCGAGAGGAGTAGGAGAGGAAAAGAAGAGAGGAAAGAGGGAAGAGGATGTATTAGGGCAGAAGCGATGATAGGGGGAGATGATATGATGAGATAAGAGGGGAGGAGAAGAAGGATGGAGAGTAGGGGAGATGACAGTTTGACTTATCCCCTGGGGCTATATACCATAGCAAAAGTAAGATTAAGGGTTTGCAAATAAACTTTTAACTCCTGGAGACACATCTCAAAAGAAGCAACCGAAACATCGTTTGACAATGTAACGTCTCCCTTCTACTGTATCCCCATCTATGTAACGGGACAGTGGGTGACACAGAGTGCGATTCACATCAGTTGTCACCTATAACTTAGCGGCAGGTCACGTGCACACTCTGTCTTTTCATGCATTTATCATCATTATCACATGCTCTGGAGAAGATAAGAGCATGGTGCACTTAGGGGTGTTCCTCTGCTGCTTATCACATGATATGATAGCGTGTGCATTAGACTAGAAGAACTAGGAGAACTAATCCATAACACTGTATTGATTCACGTCCAACATGGGAGACTCAGATCCTGACACTGGCATGGTAATGTCAGCCTCTTTATGATAGTGTAGTTGAGTAAAAGAGGAGAGGAACCCACAACTCATTGAGCACGTCTTTTAGATAGAAATGGAAATGTGATGGTTTTCTATTCGACACGATAGACCTCCTAGTTGTGTCCATTCATTCATGACATTTCTATACGCGACACGGTGACTATTAGCCAAAAAAGGCGAAACAGACTAGCATCCATGCTTGTGCACGTCGTGCCTCATTGAACATTATCATCGACTACCATTCATTCTGAGAGAGTGACACATTTCAACAAGCAAGTAACTGTACTGTAAAAATGTAAAGAGTATTTAGTCGTTTATGACAGTGCTAATTATCATGAAGGGTAAAAGGTTGAATTATTAGGTGTTAGTAAATTGTGTGGAAGGGAATATCCCTTTAATGGTTTATTTTGTGACACCCATAATCTGGATTGAATCAGTGTTTTAATCTGTTGAGATTGGGTTAATTTGGTAATAGGTTCAGAGATCCAGAGAGGAACATATTTACAGATCTGGTGTCAGTCCCATGGCAGTCATAGGATTAAAAAAGCTTTCATTATGTGATTCAATGCTGTATGGAAACAGTCTGACTTTGTTTGTGCATGTATATGGGGTGGCGGGTAGCCTAGTGGTTAGAGCGTTGGGCCAGTAACAGAAAGATTGCTAGATTGAATCCCCGAGCTGAAAAGGTACAAATCTGTCGTTCTTCCCCTGAACAAGGCAGTTAACCCACTGTTCCTGGGCTGTCATTGTAAATATGAATTTGTTCTTAACTGACTTGCCTAGTTAAATAAATATGGTTATGGTTCTTTTAAATTGTATCATAATGTGTAAATACGAGGACACACACTTGTGGGATCAACATTGTTTCCACGTCATCTCAATGAAATGATGTTGAACTAACGTGAAATAGACGTTGAATTGATGTCGGTGCCCAGTGGGCTATCACTATAACCCCCCACACACACACGCACACAGACAGAGCGAGATGACAGTGAGTTATTCAGAGTGTGTTTATTTATTGATGAAAATGTTACTGTTCTCCCGTCTTTTCTATTGGCTGGATATCATAAAGTTTAGGACAAAAAAAATCATTGAGTATTGAAAGACATTAGTGAGGGGTATGGTATGGTATGTTAGTGAGGGATATTTCCCTTTAGAATGGACCATTCTCCTCAGTAAATAAAAATGGTAAAACATTAAAAAAGTGATACTTTTTAGATAAAACTATACTGGATATAATCATGTCAACAAATAATTGATTAAAACACACTATTTTGCATTGAAGGTCTACAGTAGCCTCAACAGCACTCTGTAGGGTAGCACCATGGTGTAGCCTGAGGACAGCTAGCTTCTGTCATCCTGCATGCTCTTCAACCGATCGCTGCCCGCACCTACCCGCCCATCTAGCATCACTACTCTGGACGGTTCTGACTTAGAATATGTGCACAACTACAAATACCTAGGTGTCTGGTTAGACTGTAAACTCTCCTTCCAGACTCACATTAAGCATCTCCAATCCAAAATTAAATCTAGAATCGGCTTCCTATTTCGCAACATAGCATCCTTCACTCATGCTGCCAAACATACCCTTGTAAAACTGACCATCCTACCAATCCTCGACTTCGGCGATGTCATTTACAAAATAGCCTCCAACACTCTACTCAGCAAATTGGACGCAGTCTATCACAGTGCCATCCGTTTTGTCACCAAAGCCCCATATACTACCCACCACTGCGACCTGTATGCTCTCGTTGGCTGGCCCTCGCTTCATATTCATCGCCAAACCCACTGGCTCCAGGTCATCTATAAGTCTTTGCTAAGTAAAGCCCCGCCTTATCTCAGCTCACTGGTCATCATAGCAACACCCACCCGTAGCATGCACTCCAGAAGGTATATTTCACTGGTCATCCCCAAAGCCAATTTCCTTCCAGTTCTCTGCTGCCAATGACTGGAACGAATATTTAAAAAAATCACTGAAGCTGGAGACTCATATCTCCCTCAGTAACTTTAAGCATCAGCTGTCAGAGCAGCTTACAGATCATTGCACCTGTACATAGCCCATCTGTAAATAGCCCTTCCAACTACCTCATCCCCATATTGTTTTTATTCTTTCTCCTTTGCACCCCAGTATCTCTACTTGCACATTCATCTTCTGCACATCTATTCACTCCAGTGTGTAAATGCTAAATTGTAATTACTTCGCCACTGTGGCCTATTTATTGCCTTACCTCCCTAATCTTACTTCATTTGCACACACTGTATATAAACTTTTTCTATGGTGTTATTGACTGTAAGTTTGTTTATTCCATGTGTAACTCTGTGTTGTTTGTGTCGCACTGCTTTGCTTTATCTTGGCCAGGTCGCTGTTGTAAATGAGAACCTGTTCTCAACTAGCCTACCTGGTTAAATTAAGGTCAAATTAAAATAAAATAATAATAAATAAAAAATAAATGCTCCCTGTTACAATTGCCCCGAGTCTCCCCAGTTAAAGAATTGAAACACAGAGAGCGGGACTCAGACTGAATATAAGGACAAGGAGAGAGGGAAAGAAAGAGAAAGACAGACAGGGAGAGAGTGGTATACTCTGAGGACTAGTGGGAGTCAGATGTAGTGTTGGTTGGTTGTATAAGTGAATCCTTTATAGTTTCGTTATACTTCTTAATAAGGGCTGTTTCACTAGAGGAGACAGGGAGAGCGTGGTATACTCTGAGGACTAGTGGGAGTCAGATGTAGTGTTGGTTGGTTGAATAAGTGAATCCTTTGTTGTTGCGTAAGTATTCTGCTCAATACATGTTAGGAACTCCTTTGGCAGGGATTACAGCTGTGCGTCTTCTTGGGCACGTCTCTGTGAGCTTTCCATACCTGGAGTGTTATTATTTTCAGAATTATTCTCTGTCAAGATGTTGGGGATCATGGCTTGACAGCAATTTTCATGTCTTGCCATAGATTTTCAAGCAGATTTAAGTCAAAACTTTAACTTGTCCACTCAGGAACATGCACGGTCTTCTTGGTAAGCAACTGTTGTAGGTTGTTGTCCTGCTGAAAGGTGAATTCCTCTCCCAGTGTCTGGTGTAAAGCAGACTGAAGCAGGTTTTCCTCTAGGATTTTGCCTGTGCTTAGCTCCATCCCGTTTCTTTTTATGCGGGAAAAATTCCCCAGTATTTGCCGATGTCAAGCATACCCACACCATGACGCCGCCACCACCATGCTTGAAAATAAGGAGGCAGTTAATCAGCTATGTGTTGTGATGGTGTCACGTTCCTGACCTGTTTTCTGTTGTTTTGTATGTGTTTAGTTGGTCAGGACGTGAGCTGGGTGGGAATTCTATGTTGTGTGTCTAGTTTGTCTGTTTCTATGTCCAGCCTAATATGGTTCTCAATCAGAGGCAGATGGTAATCGTTGTCCCTGATTGAGAATCATACACTGCTCAAAAAAATAAAGGGAACACTTAAACAACACAATGTAACTCCAAGTCAATCACACTTCTGTGAAATCAAACTGTCCACTTAGGAAGCAACACTGATTGACAATAAATTTCACATGCTGTTGTGCAAATGGAATAGACAAAAGGTGGAAATTATAGGCAATTAGCAAGACACCCCCAAAAATGGAGTGATTCTGCAGGTGGTGACCACAGACCACTTCTCAGTTCCTATGCTTCCTGGCTGATGTTTTGGTCACTTTTGAATGCTGGCGGTGCTCTCACTCTAGTGGTAGCATGAGACGGAGTCTACAACCCACACAAGTGGCTCAGGTAGTGCAGTTCATCCAGGATGGCACATCAATGCGAGCTGTGGCAAAAAGGTTTGCTGTGTCTGTCAGCGTAGTGTCCAGAGCATGGAGGCGCTACCAGGAGACAGGCCAGTACATCAGGAGACGTGGAGGCGGCCGTAGGAGGGCAACAACCCAGCAGCAGGACCGCTACCTCCACCTTTGTGCAAGGAGGTGCACTGCCAGAGCCCTGCAAAATGACCTCCAGCAGGCCACAAATGTGCATGTGTCTGCTCAGACAGTGGTGGAGTGGTGTCCTCGTCCTGCGCCGGAGCCGCCACCGCGGACAGATGCCCACCCAGACCCTCCCCTTGAGTTTTAGGGGTGCGCCCGGAGTTTGCACCTTGAGGGGGGGGTTCTGTCACGTTCCTGACCTGTTTTCTGTTGTTTTGTATGTGTTTAGTTGGTCAGGACGTGAGCTGGGTGGGAATTCTATGTTGTGTGTCTAGTTTGTCTGTTTCTATGTCCAGCCTAATATGGTTCTCAATCAGAGGCAGATGGTAATCGTTGTCCCTGATTGAGAATCATATATAGGAGGCTTGTTTTGTGTTGGGATTTTGTGGGTGTTTGTTTCCTGTCTCTGTGATTGTCTGCACCAGATAGGTCTGTGTCGGTTTTTGCACATTTGTTATTTTGTATTGTTGTTTGTAGTGTTTCACTTGTTCTTTATTAAACATGTTTAACACTAGCCGCGCTGCACTTTGGTCCTCTCCTTCACCCCTGGAAGAAAACCGTTACAGATGGATTTGCCCCAATTTTAAGGCTTTGCATTTAGGCCAAAAAAGTATTTGTTTTTGCAGCATTACTTTAATGTCTTGTTGCATACAACATGCATCTTTTGGAATATTTGTATTCTGTATATTTTGTATTCTCCTTTTCACTCTGCCGTTTAAGTCATTATTGTGGAATCAGAGCAATGTTGTTGATCCATCCTCAGTTTTCTCCCATCGCAAACATCAAATGCTGTAACTGTTTTAAAATCACCAATGGCCTCATGGTAACATCCCTGAGCAGTTTCATCCCTGAGCAGTTTCAAGGTAGAGTATACATAATCCACAGCATAATTATGAACTTGAACATGCTTAAAGAGATAGTCTACGTCTGATATGATATTGTTACCCATCTACCAATCAATGGCCTTCTTTATGAGGCTTTTGAAATGCTACCTGGTCCTTGTAGTTGAATCTGTGGTTGAAATTCAATACTTGATTGAGGGGCCTTACATATGTTGTATGTATGGGGAACAGAGGAAGGGTTAGTTATTTTAAAATTATGTTAACCCCTATTATTTCAGACAGAGTCAGCATCTAACATATTATGTAATTTGTTAAGACAAATTTTGTTCCTGAACTAATTTAGGCTTCCCTAACCAAGGGGCTGTAAAGTTATGCAATGACTATATTGTAGTTATCAAATTTGTATTAATCAAAACATGTATTAATAATCTTTCACTTTGACATTATAGTATTTTGAGTAAATTGTTAACAAAAAAAGTACAATTAAATCAGTTTGAACCCCACTTTGTAACACAATAAAATGTGAAGAAATCCAAGCGGTAGGAATACTTTTGCAATGCACTGTATACTTATGTTGTACTTGATCACTTGCAGAGTTTCATAAAAAGTATAAATTATTCAACTTTAAAACAACTCCAAGTGTATTTTCAATAAAAATACAAAATTACAAAACATTTTTTGGGGGAAATTGAAGTACAGTTTTAGTATTTCTTTAAGTTTAATGATAGTGAACATATACTTAAAGACTGCAAATCAAGGAATTTAAAGTACACTTTTAATAAGTGTATTGAAGGTTGATGAGAGTATATTTATAGCTTACTTAAGATATACTAGAAAAGTACATCTCGTGTTTGAAGTACTGTATATTATGTATTTTTTGGTATATTTAAGTATACTTTAGCATGCTTCGGATTTTTGTGCTGGACGATAACTTTTCAGGTTTTAACATTGAAAGTCGAAGTAACACCAACACATTCTGAATCCAGGAGATGTGGGAGACGAGGTTGTTTATTTTGCTTCATAGCTTCTTTTCAATTTCCATTTCGCTTTATCTCATTCCACTTTGTGGTTGTGCTTGCGTGCATGTGTGTGTGTATGTGTGTGTGTGTGATGCCGAGTTTTTTTTTTTTCTTTACTGACGTGTGTGTGCTCCTTGTAGCGAGTACCTGTCTATCTGGGTCTTGATCAATTCAAGAGCAGCAACTCTGAGAAACAGCTATTTCTGGAGCCAGGGTGTGAAATGCAGAGTAAAGAGGTGACATAACCAGAGTTGTGATTTAGCAGCATGGAAACACGACAGGAAATCAGATTCAGTTGGACTCTTGTAGAGTTTATCCTCTAGAAATGTGCGTCCAATGAGGACGAGTGTTATTACCAGCAGTCAGGGCTGTAAAAAAACTCTAGAGTTGATGTCTGTGCCCCACGGAAATCCAATTAACATAATACAAAAATCCCCTTAAAAATCTGTCTGTTTAAGATAGAGATGTGGTTTTTTGCGTGGACTGCGTCTCAATCCACCGCATCCACCAATGGCGGCATTCCGCATCTGTGGTTAAAAGTGCCCGAGCTTCAGCGGTGTTTGTCAGACCATGAGACGTCCCGAAAGTCGGTCTCCTCACGAAAATGTCTGCAGCATTCAAACGGGTTTGCAAACTAATATGACCACTCTGTGGAAAGAAGAGACTCTCACAAACACAACGGTGTTCTCCGTTTTGCTTTAGGACCCCCACCTGTCTCCTGTCTCCTTCCCTTCATCTACACTAATTGAAGTGGTTTTAACAAGTGACATCAATGAGGGATCATAGCGTTCACCTGGATTCACCTGGTCAGTCTACAGTATGTCATGGAAATACATTTTTATTTTTTGGCTATGTTTTTCAATGTATGAATCTGTTATGCAATGCTTTTCCATGGGCAGTAAGGCCAAATTCAATGTTTCATCAAATAATTTGTTCGAAATATTGTTTAGAATCCCGAAGGAGTCCTAAAATTCTAAATCAAATAGCTAAATGAGCCTTGGTACGACTATCTCAAAACAATTCCATATGTTGGCTTAGACTCTTAAGGATTAAGGACTGTGTAGTGATCCTGGATGTAGTCAGATGTACTGTGCATTTCTCACTCTCAGAATGAAAGTGAATCAGTCTTGCAGTGGGTTCCATAAGCGCCAGCTGCCAGCCAATCAGCTGACTACTAACCCTCATTTGGCCGACTACTTTTTTCACTTAAAGAGCGACTGTCGATTAAAAAGCAAAGAATCCCTTTGAAAGCGGCCAATGTGGCATCGATATGAGTCAGAAACAGTTATTCTAATGTGAAAATTGACTACAACTTGTAAATAGGATCGTTTTGATCATAAAGTCAGTCTCATCTA
Organism: Salvelinus namaycush; assembly: GCF_016432855.1. Taxonomy (NCBI): domain Eukaryota; kingdom Metazoa; phylum Chordata; class Actinopteri; order Salmoniformes; family Salmonidae; genus Salvelinus; species Salvelinus namaycush. Next base: position 8,511,846 of record NC_052331.1, read on the forward strand.
AAATGGAGTTTGGATCATCCGTGCGTCACAACGGGTAAATGAAAGTTGGGTTTTCATTTGACGACGTACCTTTGCCCACTAACACGGCACGAACAGCTGCGGTGATTTCTCTCTATACGATGGCATAGCCATAGACAGTGAGACAGATCTACGCAGCAGCCCAACTTTGTTTATATAAGACAACAAGTCGTACATTTTTTTACTTGAGAAATACTGAACCAAACACCTTAATTAGATGTAAAATTGCGCAGCTAAAAATCTTTTAGACCAAAAGTATGTTAAATTTACTGAAATTACATATTTCTCGAGTTATCTTAGAATTATTCTGGGGATTTTGAGGAAGTGAAATTGGCTTCCGCGTCTACAGTGTCTCATAGGGGACAAACATCATTAACCAAACGTGGAATCGGTCAGGAAACACACCTCCAAGACTGAAATCTAGTTTTTCTAATGAGCAACAGAAAACACACGTGACAATCGGTGTGTTCAGTGGCTCTGTAAACAAATTGGGGTGCATCAGATTTTTTGTTGGCTACTTTTTATATTATGCTGGCTACTTACATTTTTGAGCTAAAATACGGCTCACGTGCACCCACTGTCTGTCTCTGATCACATAATAAGAAATTGGATCCTTGGAGAAAATTGATTGAGAGCCTTAACTGTTGTTTCTTCAACACATTTGTTGAAATGGGTAGTATAAACAGAGTATATTGTCCTTTCCTCCCTGGTGTGGTGATGTTGTGTTGGGTCAAGTAGGTGTGTCAGAAACCTGGGTGAAGTGTGTATAGTATGAGGGATGGAAAAGTACCCAAATGTCATACTTGGGTAAAAGTAAAGATACATTCATAGAAAATGACTCAAGCAAAAGTTAACATTACCCAGTAAAACTTTACTTGAGTAAAAGTCTAAACGTTTTTGGCTTTAAATGTACCTAAGTATCAAAAGTAAATGTAATTGCTAAATATACTTAAGTATCAAAAGTAAAAGTATAAATCATTTCAAATTACTTATATTAAGCAAACCAAACGACACAATTTTCTTTATTTTTCTTTATTTTTTCTTTATGGATAACCAGGGGCACACTCCAACACTCAGGCATAATTTACGAACAAAGCATGTGTGTTTACTAGTGAGTCCGCCAGATCAGAGGCAGTAGGGATGACCAAGGATGTTCTCTTGATAAGTGCGTGAATTGGACCATTTTCCTGTCCTGCTAAGCAATCAAGATGTAACAAGTACTTTTGGGTGTCAGGGAAAATGTATGGAGTAAAAAGTACATAATTTTATTTAGGAACATAGTGAAGTAAAAGTAAAAGTTGTCAAAAATATAAATAGTAAAGTATAGGTACCTTAAAAAGCTACTTAAGTAGTACTTTAAAGGATTTTTACTTAAGTACTTTACACCACTGATAGTATATAGGGATGGGCTAGGACTATTTTGGTCTCTTTTGGAGTAATTCATGCAGTTATTTATTTATGCATTCACCTCCACATGAAAGAAAGACTGGGTCCCAGGCGGTGTTCTCATAGCAAAGAGAGACAGAGAACACAAGCACACCTCTTCCTCTTTCTCCCTCTCTTCCTCTCGCCTCTCTCTCTCTTTCACTGCCATCTTCGATGCCTTGCTTGTCTACTTTCTCCCTCTCTTCCTCTCGCCTCTCTCTCTCTTTCACTGCCATCTTCGATGCCTTGCTTGTCTACTTTCTCCCTCTCTTCCTCTCGCCTCTCTCTCTCTTTCACTGCCATCTTCGATGCCTTGCTTGTCTACTTTCTCCCTCTCTTCCTCTCGCCTCTCTCTCTCTTTCACTGCCATCTTCGATGCCTTGCTTGTCTACTTTCTCCCTCTCCTCCTCTCGCCTCTCTCTCTCTTTCACTGCCATCTTCGATGCCTTGCTTGTCTACTTTCTCCCTCTCCTCCTTTCACTTATCTCCTGTCGTTTTCTCTTTCCATCACTCTTAATTATTCCCTATTGCCCCACTCTCTCGCCCGCTCTCCTTTCCCCCCTCTCTTTCCCTCTCTGATGTGCTAGTTCCTGTGTAATCCGAGGCTGTGTATGTGTGTGTGTGTGTATTTAATGAAAGTATCTGCTGTGTGCCCTCCATACATCCGTCTGATCGATAGAGCCAGAGTGTAGGAGTCCACGTGGTCATGGAATCTCTGATAACACAATGTCAGGCCAAATCACACTACCCTACAATGATCAATCTGGCCTACAGTGAAAACAAGTACTTTAGTTTGCCCTGACCTTCACCAACATAGACAGCAGTTCATTTGCATGCATTTGTGGTTTACATCATGTATGTGATATGCCATCCTTGTGGCATGACCTCGTCAAGCTCCTCAATGTCAGGGGCTATGTCAATAGTCTATGACCAGGCATAACAAGGCCTAACAGCTTATTACCCCTGTCTAATAAGTTTGTAGGTGTAAAGCACATTGCCTTGAGCGCATGTGTGTGTTTGTGTGTGTGTGTGTGTGTTTGTGTTTGTGCATGAGTCAGTATATATACTCCTATGAGAAACACCCACAAAGCATTCTCGACTCCATCTGTCTTGCTGTTTTTACTTACTGTGGAGGAGAGAAAGAGGGAGAGAGAGAGAGAGAGCAGCTCTGTGTGCAGAATAGAATAAGGGTGGATAATAATGGCATCCTCCCCTGAACGTTAAGACTGTTGATGAGTTGGCCTAGCTTTGCCCTTCCTGCACCAGGGCAGAGCGTAATGCGCTCTCTGGTGTACGCGCAAGACGTAGGCCTGAAACCACAGTGACGCCTGCTCCAGAGACTCTCACACACACCTGAGATGTTGGGTTGCTTATCAGAGCATCAGAGATTGCCTGCACCCTGCAGCTGCAGTGGGAATGACTCACCCCAAAAACACAGGGTCGGAGGTCTGTTACAGAACCACTCCACTCCCATCACACTCAACCACTTGGAGGGAGCAGGGCTTACATGAAACACATACACATGAACACACACGAATATGAACAGAAACATTTTGAATTTATACTGTAAAAGACTGACCCATAGAGTGGATGCCATGGTCCGATTGAGTAGCAGCCCAATCCAGTGGAGCCCCAGAGGAATGGTCTAAATCACACGAACACACACGGCCCGTCCTGCAGATCAAAACAGAAGCAACCCAAGTAGCACATACTTGATACCCAGCTAACACATGTTCTCAGAACGTTAAGAACACGTTCCATAAAAACCACGAGAAAACGTTTAGTGACATTCAAAGAATGTTGTAAGAATGTTATTTAAAACCAAATACGTTCCTTTCTCAGCATCAATACAACTCTCTCTATCCTCTATCTTGTGAAGTGGGTTCAGGTGTGTTGGCCACACCTGATCTTAATGAGTGCTTGTTTGCTTTGCGATGGGGTCTGTTTGAATAGACTAAAATGAACATCTTTGTATTAAAAACTTTGAGTTAAAAAAACACTAACTTCATCCTGGTGGCGCAGTGGACTAATTCCATGGATAGAAAGCAATACATCATAGATTCAAATCTCCCTGATCATAGGTTCAAATCTCACTGATCATAGGTCCAAATCTCACTGATCATAGGTTCAAATCTCACTGATCATAGGTTCAAATCTCACTGATCATAGGTTCAAATCTCACTGATCATAGGTTCAAATCTCCCTGATCATAGGTTCAAATCTCACTGATCATAGGTTCAAATCTCCCTGATCATAGGTTCAAATCTCCCTGATCATAGGTTCAAATCTCCCTGATCATAGGTTCAAATCTCACTGATCATAGGTTCAAATCTCCCTGATCATAGGTTCAAATCTCCCTGATCATAGGTTCAAATCTCCCTGATCATAGGTTCAAATCTCACTGATCATAGGTTCAAATCTCCCTGATCATAGGTTCAAATTTCCCTGATCATAGGTTCAAATCTCACTGATCATAGGTTCAAATTTCCCTGATCATAGGTTCAAATCTCCCTGATCATAGGTTCAAATCTCACTGATCATAGGTTCAAATCTCCCTGATCATAGGTTCAAATCTCACCGATCATAGGTTCAAATCTCACTGATGCCATTATAAAATAAGAAATGTGTTTGCATGATTAATGCCTAACCAAATTAATTTCCCTGTGTCCTGTCTGTGCTTAGAGTTTGAAACAGTACACTTAAGTTAGCAGTGTTATTGTTCTCAGTAATTATCTTCAAATAACCTATAATTTCTGTTCTCAGAACGTTTATGAAACCTCCCAGGAAAACATTCAGGATCCTCCCTGCAACCTACACATTTACAGTTGAAGTTGGAAGTTTACATACACTTAGGTTGGAGTCATTAAAACTCGTTTTTAAACCACTCCACACATTTCTTGTTAACAAACTATACTTTTGGCAAGTCGGTTAGGACATCTACTTTGTGCATGACACAAGTAATTTTTCCAACAATTGTTTACAGACAGGTTATTTCACTTATAATTCACCGTATCACAATTCCAGTGGGTCAGAAGTTTACATACACTAAGTTGACTGTGCCTTTAAACAGCTTGGAAAATTCTTGAAAATTATCTCATGGCTTTAGAAGCTTCTGATAGGCTAATTGACATAATTTGAGTCAATTGGAGGTGTACCTGTGGATGTATTTCAAGGCCTACCTTCAAACTCATTGCCTCTTTGCTTGACATCATGGGAAAATCAATAGAAATCAGCCAAGACCTCAGAAAGAAAATGTAGACCTCACAAGTCTACAATTTCATCCTTGGGAGCAATTTCCAAATGCCTGAAGGTACCACGTTCATCTGTATAAACAATAGTACGCAAGTATAAACACCATGGAACCACGCAGCCATCATACCGCTCAGGAAGGAGACCCATTCTGTCTCCTAGAGATGAACGTACTTTGGTGCGAAAACTGCAAATCAATGCCAGAACAGCAGCAAAGGACGTTGTGAAGATGCTGGAGGAAACAGGTACAAAAGTATCTATATCCACAGTAAAATGAGTCCTATATTGACATAACCTGAAATGCCGCTCAGCAAGGAAAAAGCCACTGCTCCAAAACCGCCATAAAAAAAGCCAGACTACGGTTTGCAACTGCACATGGGGATAAAGATCGTACTTTTTGGAGAATTTTCCTCTGGTCTGATGAAACAAAAATAGAACTGTTTGGCCATAATGACCATCGTTATGTTTGGAGGAAAAAGGGGGATGCTTGCAAGCTGAGAACACCATCCCAGCCATGAAGCATGGGGGTGGCAGCGTCATGTTGTGGGGTGCTTTGCTGCAGGAGGGACTGGTGCACTTCACAAAATAGATGGCATCATGAGGGAGGAAAATTATGTGGATATATTGAAGCAACATCTCAAGACATCAGTCAGGAAGTTAAGGCTTGGTCGCAAATGGGTCTTCCAAATGGACAATGACCCAAAGCATACTTCAAAGTTGTGCAAAATGGCTTAAGGACAACAAAGTCAAGGTATTGGAGTGGCCATCACAAAGCCCTGACCTCAATCCTATAGAAAATGTGTGGGCAGAGCTGAAAAAGCGTGTGCGAGCAAGGAGACCTACAAACCTGACTCAGTTACACCAGCTCTGTCAGGAGGAATGGGCCACAATTCACCCAACTTATTTTGGGAAGCTTGTGGAAGGCTACCCAAAATGTTAGACCCAAGTTAAACAATGTAAAGGCAATGCTACCAAATACTAATTGAGTGTATGTAAACTTCTGACCCACTGTGTATGTGATGAAAGAAATAAAAGCTGAAATAAATAATTATCTCTGCTATTATTCTGACATAAACACATTCTTAAAATAAAGTGGTGATCCTAACTGACCTAAGACAGGGAATTCTTACTAGGATTAAATGTCAGGAATTGTGAAAAAGGTGTATGTAAACTTCTGAAAATTCTCAGAACATCTAAAAAACGTTCCGTATTTACTGGTCAGGACAAGTATGGCTTCGTTACCGGAACCAATGGGAAACCAAAAACAATCGTTCCCACAACTTCCACGGAACAAAATGTGCTAGCTGGGAAGTGTTGGATCTGTAAGTGTGAAATGGAAGTATGTGTGTGTGTGTCTGTCTGGGGGAAAGGCTGATATGAAAAGAGATGTTCTTGTGCTTGAGCAGTAAATAAAAGTGGAGGGGTTTCTGTTCCAATCTCCTACGATAGCAGGAGCTCTCCTTAGGGAAATATGGTCACCGTTACAATCATGTCTCTTCTGGACATGTGTGTCTGTGTTCTGTATGTGTGTCTGTGTGTGTGTGTGTGTGTTCTGTATGTGTGTCTGTGTGTGTGTGTTCTGTATGTGTGTTGTGTGTGTTAACTTACTCTATATGGCAGTGGGTGTGTCAGGGGTGATGGTGATAGATAGACTCTAAAGGCACCAATCTTTAGTGCAGGACACGTTGCTTTGGTGCGGCAGGCAGCCTAGCGGTTAGAGCGTTGGACTTGTAACCGGAAGGTTGCAAGATCGAATCCCTGAGCTGACAAGGTAATAATCTGCCGTGCTGCCCCTGAACAAGGCAGTTAACCCACTGTTCCTAGGCCGTCATTGAAAATAAGAATTTGTTCTTAACTTGCCTAGTTAAATAAATAAATAAAATAAAAAAATCACACAGGAAGTGTCTCAGAGGTGCAGAACAGTAGCCCTGTGGATGACAGGACTGTGTGTGACTCACCTGTGGTCCGATCGGAGGGGGGCAGGCAATTCAACACTAGGTCAGGGTCAGAGCCCTTTAGACCCACACCCACACCTTGGACCATGACAGCAGATATGTGGTCTTAGTACAAGCACCATGAGACAGAGCCAATGACAGAAGACGATGGACAAGATGGAGGAAGCTATACGTGCATCCTCTCCTCTTCGGTGCCCCTCTCCTGTTCTCCTTCATGCCTCCTCTCCTCCTCTCCTTCCCTCCACGTATAATCACGTGCCAGCAGCTCTCTCTTGTTCTTAGAGGTCCATGCCCATATTCACTCACTCACTCACGCACGCACACACACACACACACACACACACACACACACACACACACACACACACACACACACACACACACACACACACACACACACACACACACACACACACACACACACACACACACACACACACACACACACACACACACACACACACACACACAGCTCTTAGAGATCCTGTGAGTGCAGCAGGCACAGGCAGCCATGATGAATTATTGAGTCATCTGGCTTTAAGCAGAAATAGACATCTCCCTGCATAAGTGTGAAAACATCACTCACCACCTGAGACCTGGGGTATGGCACTGCCGTGTGTGTGTGTGTGTGTGTGTGTGTGTGTGTGTGTGTGTGTGTGTGTGTGTGTGTGTGTGTGTGTGTGTGTGTGTGTGTGCGTGCATACATGCATACTTGCATGCGTATACCACATGACTGTGTTTGTCATTGTGTCCTATAATTTATCCCAAAATCCTTTCAGAACACCTGACTCGGTCAACTTGCCCATAGTGAAAGCTGACAGGCAGGATCATGTGGACCCGCAGGATTTATCACCCAGTTCACATTAGTGATACACGAGGTTCCCCCAACAAGGAAAACCACCCCATTGACTTTGCACGAGAAAGCTGGATATAACAGAAATACAGAAAACTGACTAACAAGGTCAAACCTGACAGCTGATTGCTTGGAGCAGCTCCACAGTTTGATATAGAGAGGAATTAATGCCTGTTCCTTTCACAACATGCTCATTCAGGGGACATTGTTTACATTTTACAGTGCAACTTAAAAAAAAAAAATGTCATTCATTCTGGTGCAGTGTGTGACGTTCATCATTATTAAATTGTGTGTGATTGGGCAGTGTCAGTAAAATAGAGTACAGTGCTCTGTGTTATTGGGATTGGGTCAATGTTCGTACAGTACAGTGCGTTACTCTGTGTGTTACTGGGTCAGTATTATAATGTACAGTAGAGCGCTGTGTGTGTGTGTGATTGGCATTAGCTCATCCATCCAGTTGAATGAGTCTGGAGCAGGACAGCGCAGGGCCGAGTAGGGCTGAAGGCAAGCTCTCAGCTGTACGGGACACACACAGAGATTAACCAGAAATCCCACTGATCGCAGCCTACGCCCTGCCCCCTCACACACACCAGGGCAAGAGGCACTGACCACTAGTCTATCACAGACTGTGGTTAAAATGCCTTGGTCGAACCAAGCTGTCAGAAGAGATGAGAAGAAATGAGGAGGCTAGTGTGTGCGTGTGAATGACAAGCTTTAAATAAGAGTTTAAATCTGAGTCAGGTTATAGCAACATGTTAAATAGTGTGTGTTGTATATTGTGTGTGATGGTGAAATCCTGGATTTTGGCATTGCAGTGTGCGTTTGGCTGTGTGTGAGACCTAGTTGAAGGTTGGTAGTTGGCTAGTTGAAGTAGACAGAGGCATCAGATGAGACACTGTGAGGTGTGATTCTATAATGTATGTAACAGAGGAAGCCGAGGGGTTGAATGGGGTCTGGGTCACCTCTGCCTGCTCCTCATTGTCCCTTTCCTGTGTCCTCTCCGTGAGTTAAGGCTCTTTATCAGACGATAAGCAGTCAAATCATCATTAATCTGCTCACAGCCCACCCAACGTTAGCTAGCTGTGGAGGGGAAGAGAGAAACCTGGATCGCTCTGAAATCCTGTTTGGATGTTTCAGTACATTGCAGCCGGAGTATTGCAGATAGCTAGGCTCAGCCTCTCTTTGTCTCCCAAATTGGGATGGCTTTTCAAATCTGCACAGGAATGAATTATGCATTTAAAGCGGGGCTGAACTTCCTGATTTGGCCTTGTTTTTTAGCTTGTTTATTAAGGAACGCTAGCGGCCACGACTGAAGCGAAAGCGAGAGTTGTCTTGGGGGTGTGGTTTGATGTGGGTGTTTCTTGGGTGTGTCTTTGCCATTCAATCACAACAAACAAGGTTAGTAGTGAGAATACAGCGAGGCGAACTTAAACTAAGCTAGCGTTGTTATTGAGAGAACAACGTTTTGAAGTTCAGGACTTCTCCTTTCATGACTGACTCGCCTCAAGATGGTCAGCTAATTCAGATCTATGTGTAGGCTAAAGCCTGCCCTGACCTTGTGGCCAAGCTGAGCAGCTAGCTAGCATAACTTGGTGATAGCTGCATCTGGCTAATGGCTTGCCTATCTAGCTGATATTTCTCTGTGAAATCACAGTTAGGCAAAGACAGCAATCACCAGTGTCTGGAATGTGTTTCAAGAAAAACTCATTCTTCAACACCTTGCTACAAAAGTAGCTTGCACCTTACATGCTGACCACCCCGCTCATGTCACATGTACACATACATGTTATTCAATCATTGCACCCACACTGCTCACACGTGTCAAGAGCATCTGCGAAGCCAGTCGCTAAAATAGAATTTGGTTCTGTTTGTGACCCTTGACGTGTCCCGCCTCTCCCATGTCCTCATTGGTTTTTAGGAGGATATACCCACGGGGGGGGGGGGGGGGGGGGGATTGAAAGAGGAACTGAGGTCCACACTCCAGTCCAGTTGGTAGTGGTAATGCACCTTAAAGTTGGTTGCCATCCGCCATATAAAGTAGAAGAAGAAGCCTGAAGGAGGAGAGATTACTAGAAACTAAGTTGGTTTACCCTTTTACCCTTTTGTCTATTAACCCAATGTTTATATCCCAGGAGAAATTAGCTAGCCGCAGCAAGCTAGCTAGCTAAATTGCCATAAATGTTTAATGCTTTTCAACCTGTCCCCAAATGAATATAGTTGGTTCAGAGTTCGTTTTGATATTTCAACCTGCGTGTCCTGATCGCGTCTGGTGTGGGTGGATAAAATCAACATGTGCGCAATGGCGCACGCGGACCCACGCGCGTGAGCGATCTGATCAGCATGTTAGTTTCAAAGTTTCATAATGTCATGTAAAGACATGTTACCGTGGAAAGGGTACTAACCTGCGAGTCGAGTGCCTGGTCTTCAGTCAGCTGTCCGACAACATAATATCCTATAGCTAACAGTAGCAGTGTGTGGGTAGAATCACTGGGGAAGGCAGAAAAAAGACATATTACAACCTATGTGTTGTGATAATTGCGTTGTTTGCTCTATAACTCATTAATTCATACCCACCGTGATAGGCAGAGACGACAGGAAGACAACAGTCGCACAGTGTCAGAATACATTTTCAGACCGCCAGTGGCGTGTCCAGAACATTTTGAATGGTGTGACCAAAGTGGGGCGCAGACCCAGTTTGGGGGACCATAACATTTTGAACCTTAATCGATGCAAGCTGGATTTTTTCAATATACACTATATATTCCGCATCAACACTGCCTGGCTGAGGAGCTGTGCGTCCCGTGATTGAAGTGAAGATACATTTTTAGAAGTGCTGTGAACACGCATAAAAGTTGGTCTAATTTACTCAAAAGTCTACTAATGTGAGCCTTTGTCCTTGTGTTTCTTGGCTATTTACATTGTTTTGTTCACAAGCTAGGTTGTTTTTCAATGTTTGAGCATGCTTCAGCAAAGACACATCGGCTACTAGTCAGATTCTCTTCTCTCACAGGCAGGCACACTGTAATTGACGACTCCAGCGCCTTCGAGTGCCATCATCATACTCCTTTTGATCAGACAGCATTTTTTATTTAACCTTTAATTAACTAGGCAAGTCAGTTAAGAACAAATTCTTATTTTCAATGACAGCCTACCACAAGGCAAACGGCCTCCTGCGGGGACGGGGGCTGGGATTAAAAAGAAAACTATAGGACTAAACACACGTCACAGCAAGAGAGGCGCCACAACACGACATAAAGAGAGACCTAAGACAACAACATAGCAACACATGACAACACAGCATGGTAGCAACACAACCTGACAACAACATGGTAGCAACACAACATGGTAGCAGCACAAAACATGGTACAAACAGTATTGGGCACAGACAACAGCACAAAGGGCAAGAAGGTAGAGACAACAATACATCACACAAAGCAGCCACAACTGTCAGTAAGAGTGTGCATGATTGAGTCTTTGAATGAAGAGATGGAGATATACTGTCCAGTTTGAGTGTTTTTTTGCACCTCGTTCCAGTCGATAGCTGCAGCGAACTGAAAAGAGGAGCGACCCAGGGATGTGTGTGCTTTGGGGACCTTTAACAGAATGTGACTAGCAGAACGGGTGTTGTATGTGGAGGATGAGGGCTGCTGTAGGCATCTCAGATGGGGGGAGGGAGGCCTAAGAGGGTTTTATAAATAAGCATGAACCAGTGGGTCTTGCGACGGGTATACAGAGATGACCCGTTTACAGAGGTGTATTGAGTGCAGTGATATGTCTTATAAGGAGCATTTGTGGCCAATCTGATGGCCGAATGTTAAAGAACATCTAGACAGTCAAGAGCACCCTTACCTGCCGATCTATAAATTACGTCTCCGTAATCTAGCATGGGTAGGATGGTCATCTGAATCAGGGTTAGTTTGGCAGCTGGGGTGAAAGAGGAGCGATTACGATAGAGGAAACCAAGTCTTAACCTTAGCCTGTAGCTTTGATATGTGCTGAGAGAAGGACAGTGTACCTTCTAGCCATACTCCCAAGTATTTGTATGAGGTGACTACCTCAAGCCCTAAACCCTCAGAGGTAGTAATCGCAGCGGTGGGGAGAGGGGCATTCTTCTTACCACATGACCTTTGTTTTGGAGGTTAAGGTTAAGGGCAGATACATCTTGTTGGACGCTAAGAAAGCTTTGTTGTAAAGCATTTAACACAAAATCCGGGGAGGGGCCAGTTGAGTATAAGACTGTATCATGTGCATAAACATGTATGAGAGAGCTTCCTACTGCATGAGCTATGTTGTTGATGTAAATTGAGAAGAGTATAGGGCCTAGGATCGAGTCTTGGGGTAGTCCCTTGGTGACAGGCAGTGGCTGAGACAGCAGATGTTCTGACTTTATACACTGCACTCCTTGAGGTAGTTAGCAATCCAGGCCAAAGAACCCTCAGAGACACCAATAATCCTTTGCCGGCCCACAAGAATGGAATGTTCTACCATATCAAAAGCTTTGACCAAGTCTAATAAAAATAGAAGCACAAATTTGCTTAGAATCAAGGGCAATGGTGACATCATTTAGGACCTTTAACCTCTCTAGGGTAGGTGGGACGTTAGCGTCTCATCAACAGCCAGTGAAACTGCAGGGCGCCATATTCAAAACAACAGAAATCCCATTATTTAAATTCCTCAAACATACAAGTATTTTACACCATTTTAAAGCTACACTTGTTGTAAATCCAGCCAAAGTGTCCGATTTCAAAAAGGTTTTACGACGAAAGCACACCAAACGATTATGTAAGGTATGAGCCAAGTCACAGAAAAAGACAGCCATGTTTCCAGCTAAAGAGAGCATTAACAAAAAGCAGAAATAGAGATAAAATGAATCACTAACCTTTGATAATCTTCATCAGATGACACTCATAGGACTTCATGTTACACAATACATCTATTTTATGTTCGGTATAGTTCATATTTATATCCAAAAATATGAGTTTAGGCAAGATGCTACTGTATCACTTGACAAAAAGCCTGAGAAAATGCATAGCGCCAGATTAAAATGAATGACTATGAAAATTACTATAAAATCAAACTTTCATTAAATCACACATGAAAGATATCAAATTAAAGCTACACTGGTTGTGAATCCAGCCAACATGTCAGAATTCAAATAGGCTTTTCAGCGAAAGCATACGATGCTATTATCTGAGCATAGCACCATTGTAAACAAAAGAGAGAAAACATTTCAACCCTGCAGGAGCGACACAAAACGCAAAGCCATGACTACATGGAACTCTATTCCACATCAAGTAACTGATGCAAGCAGTAAAATTTGATTTCAAAAACGTATAAAAAAACACCTTATGGAACAGCGGGGACTGTGAAGCAACACAAACATAGGCACAGACACATGCATACACACACACACACACACACGATAACATACGCACTCTACACACACACACAGATGGATTTAGTTCTGTAGACATGTGGTAGTGGTGATGTAGGGGCCTGAGGATGTGAATGTATTGTAATGTTTTTAAAATTGTATAAACTGCCTTCATTTTGCTGGATGGACCCCAGGAACAGCTAATGGGGATCCATAATAAATACATTACACATACTGAGACAGGGGGGGGGCGCTGTTTCGCTCACTCAAATGCTTTCTCTGGTCATATACATTCAGCCACTTGTGAATGGAAGGACAATTCTGAAACAGAGAGACGAAAGATACATTATTTTCTAATTGTTTTTATTTTGGGGGAAGCCTGGCTTCCCTTGGCATCCATCAATACACACCACTGCTAGCTAACTGGCTACTTTTGTATTGTCTCGTCTCTCCTTATGTCCACTGAACGTTCCCAGGTGAGAAATCCTAGAACTACTAATACCCTTACAGGTGTAGGATACATGTGGACATTGCACAAACATTGCTCAGTTTGAGTGTAGATACATGTATCAGCTAAACATACTTTTTCTTCTCTAAGTATCACGTGCTTATAAAGACAGCATGCCTACACTTAACCTTCAGCTTTCTAAGCAGAACTAGAATGGGATTATATTTCTATGGTCTATTTGGCCAAATCGAAGGATTCGGCTGTCGAAACACACACTGACATCCACAGGTCTCTGGGTGATGGGTGTCTGTCTGGGTGTATTCACGTCTCCAGTGGGTGACAAAGTCCCTTCCATCTATATAAAGTATTACAGGTTATGGCAAGGTGCAGTCAGGTGGCAGGAGAGGTGGAGTGCATGACTCTCTGTCGTGGATATGAGAGAGTGTGCCTCAACCCATGGGGTCCAGCAGGCAGAGTTCAATAACTAAAGGCAGATGTCAGATACAGGAGGATTGCAGTACCGGCCAATTCAATGTGTCCTCCAGGAGAGAAGAACGCAATTGCTGGACTTGTGTAGATATTCTAAACAAAGTGTTTTGGTAACTTTCAAGTGTAAACCATCCATAATACTGTCGAAGCAGTGTTCTACTAATATAACAATGTGCAAATATTACACTTGCCTTTCATCTTCTGTCGCCATTCACAGCCGATACAGATACTGTACAGCATTTTGTCCGGTGCGTGCCGGGGCTACCTTGCCAAACATGTCAGTCGTCATTCCTTCCTGTATGGTGTCCCATATGAAACAGTTCCCTGGCATGTCCCACCCACCCATTGATAGCACCATTTGATAATAAGAAAAGACAATAAAAAGTAATAGATGTGTCTTGTATAATTTTAGTGCTGAGTACAATGTCTCTCCCAATTCAGATAGTCGCTCTCCTGTCCTCCATCTGTAGGAAATAAGTAGAGTTGTTGAGTGACACGTATTGAAAGGCTGGTATTACCTTGTCTGTATATTCTGTTTATTGTCTGTCTGTACATTCTGTTTATTGTGGCAGCACCATTTCACAGAGTCAAATTCCTGTACATGCAAATGCATTTGGCGAATATTACTAAACACTTGTGATGCACTGTCTTATTAGTAATCACCTTTTGCCCCTTCTGAGGTGTTTGCCAGTGCCAGTAGATCAGCTCCAGGCCCCTCTCGTCCAAATGCCTGCCCCGTATTGACCCTAAACGCCAATGGGCTACCGTTTAACTGTTGTTATCAAGGTAGCTAGCTAGCTAACGTGAGCTATGCACATCTTCCTAAGAGATGCTACATCACATTACACGTTAACTTGATGTATTTAGCTAGCTGGAGTATCATTCCCCTTCCGTCTGTGGTATCATAGCTAGCCTGGTTCACTTGCATTATCAAATAACGTTGTATAACCAAAAGTAGCTACTAGCTAGCTAGTACCAGCTATCTACTTAGCTACTCATCAACACCAGTCACAGGTTTGATTGTTGACAACCAGCAGAAGTGGTAGTGTCTTTTGTAATCCATTCCTGGCCATCTGGCAATATTGTTGAAATGCATTGGAGGTTTTTACCAACTTTATGGAAGCCCATTTTCCCTCCTATTTGAGGTGCGAAATGTGTGTGCATTGCCCCCTTATGCCGACTGGACAACATGTCCACACGGCAGTTGGGGGCGGACCGCGCCATGTTGTCTCTGGATTCATATGCCGACATGACAACATGTCCACACGGCAGTTGGGGGCGGACCGCGCCATGTTGTCTCTGGACAGTTGGGCATCATTGACAGAAGTGGGCGTGTAAGTTATCAATTCCCAACCCTCAGAACACTGTGGCATACCCTTAAATCTTGTATTTTTTATCATCTCCCAAATCTCTGTTTTGTACGAGACTGACTTTATAACCAAAATGATCCCATTTACACTTTGTAGTAAGTTTTGACACAAGAGGAAATCAATCTGAATAATATTAATACCACAGAGGCCATTTTCTACCAGAGAAGTTGTTTATTGCCTCCAGTTGCTCTTTAAACCATATGCCGAGAGAGAAAGACAGAGACAGAGAGAGAGAGAGAGCTGGGGAGGAATATCTGTGTCTGTTAGGCTCTGTCAAAGGCAGGTGGGGGGCTGGTACTTGAGATAAGCGAACAGAGAGATGTTTCCTGTTCAGCAGAGTAGCAGACAAGCGGGTTTGAAGTCTGTCTGCTAGGCTGGGGATAAGGAGGTTTCAGAAGGTCCAGCTGTTATACATAGTGTTCTGAAAGAGATACACACACAGGTGGACACAAGAATACACCTACCCATTTGAGTTGACCAGCGGTGTTGCACTTTATGCTAATTACTTTTACTGTAGTATTTGTACTAAGCTGCGATACACAAAAATGTGCTATCTAGAACCAAAAAGGGTTCTTCGGCTGACCTCATAGGAGAACCCTTTGAAGAACCGTGTTTGGTTCCAGGTAACACTGCCCTTTTGGTTCTAGGTAAAACCCATTTTTTCCAGGTAAAACCCTTTTGAGTTCCATGTAGAACCCTTTCCACCAAAAAGGGTTCTACCTGGAACCTAAAGGGTTCTCCTATGGAGACAGCTGAAGAACCCTTTCCACCAGAACGGGTTCTACCTGGAACCAAAAGGGTTCTCCTATGGAGACAGCTGAATAACCCTTTCCACCAAGAAGGGTTCTACCTGGAACCAAAAGGGTTCTCCTATGGAGACAGCTGAAGAACCCTTTAGGAACCTGTTTTTCTAAGAGTGTATGAAAAGACTAAACTTACTTCAAAAGTAGAAAAGATTCTCGTAGACGGTTTGTCAAGGGACCAATTATTGATCATAATGAGACTGACACCTTCACAAAAGGTAGACAACTGT
Organism: Salvelinus namaycush; assembly: GCF_016432855.1. NCBI lineage: Eukaryota > Metazoa > Chordata > Actinopteri > Salmoniformes > Salmonidae > Salvelinus > Salvelinus namaycush. The sequence continues at coordinate 8,528,060 of NC_052331.1, forward strand.
CACGGTTTTCTTCCTGGGATGAAGGAGAGGACCAAAACGCAGCGCGGCTAGTGTTCAACATGATTTAATAAAGAATACTTTTGAACACTACAAACAACAAAACAATAAATGTGAAAACCGAAACAGTCCTATCTGGTGCAGAACACAAAGACAGAAGACAGGAAACAATCACCCACAAAATCCCAACACAAAACAAGCCACCTATATATGATTCTCAATCAGGGACAACGATTGACAGCTGCCTCTGATTGAGAACCATATTAGGCTGGACACAGAAACAGACAAACTAGACACACAACATAGAATTCCCACCCAGCTCACGTCCTGACCAACACTAAACAAGCAAAACACATAAGAACTCTGGTCAGGACGTTACACAACTGTTACGAAGACTCTCTCCCCGACATGGGTTGGAAATGTAGAGTTGCTTGTTGTTTTTTTACCACGTGAATTTGTTACTGTATAAAACATCAGTGTGATTTTCAGCTTGTTGATGATCCACTAGCTACACTTTGGGTGTTTCGTTCAGTTCCCAAACTGCTCTGTCTGTTGTTGAAAGTAAACTGCGTGGGTGAGCAGAAAACTTATTTTACCAGCATCATTAAAATAATGAGGAACTATTGGACTGAAATGAGCTGAAGGAGCGAGAGGGAGAGAGATTGAGAGAGTGCAGATATGAGAGCAAGAGCAGGCAAGAGAGCGAAAGATTCCCAATCCCGTGAGACTATCTAAATCTAAAAATCTAAATGTTTGCATCTGACACAGACTGGTTAATTAAGCTAAAGCTAAGAGAAGGGCTTGCCTTGCCTTGCCTTGCCTTGCCTCACCTTGCCTGAGTCTCTGGGATCTGCATAGTTTAGCATTTCAGCCCTACTCAGCCTCCCATTGGCATTGGACCATCCACACTACTTAAGCAGTGGAAAATGGAGATAAACTGTCAAGTGAATCAACTGTCATATTGTGAAAGGCAATATCTTAGCAGTGGTATATTTGGGATCAGGCCATGATAAGGATTTTAATCTTACACCGCTTCTCTGTGCTAGCCTGGTCATCGATCTGTTTGGGATTTTAGACAAATCGAGTCTATTCACTTCCATCGACCATGGCAGAGGAGGTGGATAAAACACAAACAGATCTGCTACCAGGCTATGGCAGAGGAGATGGATAAAACACAAACAGATCTGCTACCAGGCTATGGCACAACAAGAAACAAAGAAGGTCATTCAACAGATGCTTTTATCCAAAGTAGTAGTAGTTACTTATTATCTAAATGTCCCCTGGTACTGCATAACATTTACATAGTAGATAACTGGGATAAACACATTCATTCACAAGTTGGCTGTAAGCTACGTTCATCATGATGGTACAGTATATTTATAGCCCCTGTTATTTCCTTCTTTAGTAAAAACACAGCACCCATTTACTGTATCTCCCCTCCCTCCCACCTTAAACTGAACCCGAAGATAACAACAGCTAGGTGACTTCATGGCCGGTGCACGTCAGTGATAGTAGCTACAGTATATATACTATGCACATATACAAGGGCAGATATACAGTTGCTTAATGGTTGTATATAACGAGTTAGACAGGGTCACAGTGCAACCATGTCCAGAATATTGCAGTGTTAATTAGATGACATTAGGACGTGTGTGTGTCTGTTTAGACTGTGGATTAGAGACGGACATGGCAGACCCCCCCCCACCCCCCTCCTCTTCTCGCTCTGTGTTGTTATGGTGGTGTCTCACGGGAGCAGAGATTGCTGAGGACATAATGTGATTTCTCCTCTGCTGTAATGTGTAATGTGATGCTCTGGGGGCAAGGCCTCTGTTGAACCAAGCCCACTATGCTGTGATGTTTCCTGGCTTCCCCTCTTTCTCTCTCTCTCTTTCTCTCTCCCTCCTCTCTATATCCTCCCACTCTCTCTCTCTCTCTCTCTCTCCACCGCTCTCTCACTCTTTAATCCTCCTCTCCCATCTCTCTCTGTCTCTCTCCATCTTGCTCTCTCCCACAATCTATCTTTCCCTCTCTCTCTTTCTCCACACCCATACTCCCTCTCCCCCTTCTCCCCCCCCTCCCTCTGCTGTTTCTATGATCTGTCATAGATTATGTTAGAGTCACTGACCAATCTCCAAAAACCTTGATTACAGATTGATTTAGAGGTTGAGCGTTCAAGAATGAACTACGATGCGGTTCTCATTTCAGACTGAAGGGGGTGCTACACAAACACACACACACACACACACACACACACACACACACACACACACACACACACACACACACACACACACACACACACACACACACACACACACACACACACACACACACTGATGCGCTATGCTGATGCTCTATGCTCCATGCTGATGCTCTATGCTATGCTAGAATAATCACTTAGTGTGATGTGTACTGATGTGTTGACAGAGTGAGAGCAGTCGAAGAGGACAGGGTAGCCTACACATCTCCACCCTGCCTGTGAAGCTCAGGCAACAATTAGGCAAATTGAGTCGGCGGGCATTTGACCCCTTAATCCAACAGGGAGAGGAAAGGGAAAAAAGGCTTTTGGGGAGTTTGCAGAGACCATTAAAGCATAACAAGAGGCTGTGCGGCTGGGCTGGGCTGTGGTAGACAGCGGGCTGGGGTGGTGGAGATAGGGCTGAAACCCTCCCTTCCGTTTCCAGGGGTTAGCACAGAGCCCAACAGAAACATTGATAATCCTGCTCTATGACAGAAATGCGGATGATGTGAAAGGGTTTTTACAGGTACTCACAGGAATCACACATTAAGATTCAGACCTTTGTGTTCCAAAGTTAATTCCCATTGACCTAAAATAATACAGCTTCACTTTCAAGGTCTGGGCAAAATGGACTGACAAAATCGTTTTGTATGGAGCAGTGACTTCTACACCATTGAAATTTACACCGAGGCTGTCACTCTCCTTGAACTCCCCTCGCCCCCTGCTGTTTTAAAGTGGTCATTGACCTGGCAACATTACAGCTACATTTAGGACAGGGCTGTCAAACTCATTCCACGGAGGGTCGAGTGTCTGCTGATTTTGAGGTTTTCCTTTCATTTAATAACTAGACAACCAGGTGAGGGGACTCCTTACTAATTAGTGACCTTAATTCATCAAGTGCAAGGGTGGAGCAAAAACCCGCAGACACTCGGCCCTCCGGGAAATGAGTTTGACACGTGATTCAGATCATCAGACACGGCTGTGGATATTACAGAATAACACCTGAAAATGTGTTTTCTGTTCAACACTCATCAGTCACTGTCCTGTCGTATAAGAACTCCATAGAGAAATCACAATAACTTCCTACAGGACTAAGAGGCAATTCATACAGGTATCATAAGCTCTGTGTGTCATCTTGAGTGGTGTTGTGTTCTAACTCTGCTCTTGTTTGTCCAAGGAAGCTCAGAGAAGAAGTCCTGACTTCTAACTGTGGTTGTTCTGCTATGCTGCTCTCTCTCTCTCTCTCTCTCTCTCTCTCTCTCTCTCTCTCTCTCTCTCTCTCTCTCTCTCTCTCTCTCTCTCTCTCTCTCTCTCTCTCTCTCTCTCTCTCTCTCTCTTTCTCAATTCAATTCAATTCAATTCAATTCAAGGGGCTTTATTAGCATGGGAAACATATGTAAACATTGTCAAAGCAAGTGAAGTAGATAATAAACAAAAGTGAAATAAACAATAAAAATGAACAGTAAACATTACACTCACAGAAGTTCCAAAAGAGTAAAGGCATCACAAATGTCATATTATGTATATATACAGTGTTGTAACGATGTGCAAATAGTTAAAGTACAAAGGGAAAATAAATAAACACAAATATGGGTTGTATGGTGTTTGTTCTTCACTGGTTGACCTTATCTTGTGGCAACAGGCCAAAAATCCTGCTGCTGTGATGGCACACTGTGGTATTTTACCCAGTAGAAATGGGAGTTTATCGAAATCGGGTTTGTTTTCGAATTCTTTGTGAATCTGTGTAATCTGATGAAAATATGTGTCTCTAATATGGTCATACATTGGGCAGGAGGTTAGGAAGTGCAGCTCAGTTTCCACCTCGTTTGGTGGCCAGTGTGCACATAGACTGTCTTCTCTTGAGAGCCAGGTCTGCCTACGGCAGCCTTTCTCAATAGCAAGACTATGCTCACTGAGTCTGTACATAGTCAAAGCTTTTCTTAAGTTTGGGTCAGTCACAGGGGTCAGGTATTCTGACACTGTGTACTCTCTGTTCAGGGTCAAATAGCATTCTAGTTTGCTCAGTTTTTTTGTTAATTCTTTCTGATGTCAAGTAATTATCTTTTTGTTTTCTCGTGATTTGGTTAGGTCTAATTGTGTTCTCTCTCTCTCACACGTCTCAGTTCTTATCTCTCTGGTTTCACATCTCTCTATCACATCTCTGCTCTCTGCTTTTGCATTGCTGCTGTTCTGAGTTTCCAGAGAAACGCTTCCTCTCAAGGTGTTATCAGCACTAGGTCTGAGTCATAATCTTCGTCATTATCATCACCACCATCATCTGCAGTGACAGAAGCATCATTTGTATCATCTTCACAAGTATCCTCTTCCTCCCCTCCTCTTCCACCTAATCATAATCATTGTTAAAGCTAAATATTAAATGTTTAAATATAGTGTGTGCTTAGCATGTGGAAACATTCTGAGGTGCTTTGTGTTGTTCAGATGGACGCTCTCGTGGGGAAGCTGAAATGATATCTGTGTTTCTCCATTGAATTTTTGGAGGAGGAGGAAGAGGAGACAGGGGGAAACAGTCTGCCAATGACCTCTCTCTCCCCTCATCTCTCCTCCCTCTCTGCCACCCTGTCTGGCAATTTCCCTGGCTGTCGTGGTCGAATCTCACTCCCTGTCTTCTTCTTCTACATCTCCCTCTTTATCTCCCCCCATATCTCTTTATCTCCCCCCCCCCCCCCCCCCATATCTCCCTATCTCTCTCGACAGCTGTTGTCAGCAGCTTCTCCAGCATTGGGCCTGTCTGTCTATCTGTCTGTGTCTGTCTGTTCCATAGGGGTCTGTCTGTCTGTTCCCATACACAGCAAATATGGGTGCTAATTAATTTGCTGTGGATCACCCCACATCAAGAGAGGAAGGAAGAAGGAAGGCAAATAGACGCGTATATCCTATTGTGTATTCTGGAATTTCTCTCTCTCAATTCAATTTCAATTGCTTTATTGCTTTATTGGCACGACGTAATACTGTGCATGCTTTGAACGTGTACATCTCTCTCCTTCTGTCTCCCTGACCTCGTTTTGCTGACTGCTCTTTTGTCATTCATGTCCCTTGTGTTCAGCTTTCCTCCTAATCCAGTGGATTGGTCACGTCTCTTTCACTGACTGTGTGTGAGCTTGTGTGTGTGTGTGTGTGTGTGTGTGTGTGTGTGTGTGTGTGTGTGTGTGTGTGTGTGTGTGTGTGTGTGTGTGTGTGTGTGTGTGTGTGTGTGTGTGTGTGTGTGTGTGTGTGTGTGTGCGCGCGTACGCGTGCATGTGCTGAAAACAGCATACGTTATGGACATGAAAAAGGCAAGCTTTGCATGGGGTTTCATTTCATCTGGGAATAGGCCAATACTGCCACAACACCCTCCCTGGCCAAGGTGTATCAGGATTACATCTAGTTTTCATTTACATTTGGTTTGTCAATTAACGTCAATTCTACGTGAAATCAACCCAAAGAATCCTACTATTTCATTGGATTTGTTGTAGGTTAAAAGTTGACCTAACGTCATCACATTTATTTTACAGTGGGAAAACTTGACTGATTACAGAAGACGTGTGTGTGTGTGTGTGTGTGTGTGTGTGTGTGTGTGTGTGTGTGTGTGTGTGTGTGTGTGTGTGTGTGTGTGTGTGTCTGTGTCTGTGTCTGTGTCTGTGTCTGTGTCTATGTCTGTGTGTGTGTGTGTGTGTGTGTGTGTGTGTGTGTGTGTGTGTGTGTGTGTGTGTGTCAAATCAAATGTTATTGGTCACATACACGTTTAGCAGATGTTATTGCAGGTGTAGGGAAATGCTTGTGTTCCTAGTTCCAACAGTGCAGTAGTATCTAACAATACACAACAATACACACAAATCTAAAAGTAATAGAATAGAATTAAGAAATATAGAAATATTAGGACGATCAATGTCGGAGTCTGGAGTATAAATATATGTATATATATGTGATGGGATGTATAGACATTAGACAGTATGTGGATAGAATATGTACTGTATATCTGAAGAATACATTGGATAGAAACGTATATGTACAGCAATAGTTGAATAGGATGGCCTCGACTATAATACAGTTTACACATATGAAATGTGTTAAACATTATGGAAACATGATTCAAGTGACCAGTGTTCCATGTCTATGTACATAGGGCATCAGCCTCTAAGGTGCAGGGATGAGTAACCGGGTGGTAGCCGGCTAGTGACTGAGGGCAGGGTACTGTGTGGAGGTCGCCTAGTGATGGCTGTTTAACAGTCTGATGGTCTTGAGATAGAAGCTGTTTTTCAGTCTCTCGGTCCCAGCTTTGAGGCACCTGTACTGACCTCGCCTTCTGGATGACAGCGAGGTGAACAGGCAGTGGCTCGAGTAGCTGAGGTCCTTGATGCTCTTCTTGGCCTTCCTGTGACATCGGGTGGTGTAGGTGTCCTGGAGGGCAGGTAGTGTTCTCCCAGGGATGCGTTGGGCAGACCGCACCACCCTCTGGAGAGCCCTGAGGTTGCGGACGGTGCAGTTGCCGTTCCAGGCAGGGACACAGCCCGACAGGATGCTCTCAATTGCACATCTGGAAAAGTCTGTGAGGGTCTTAGGTGACAAGCCACATTTCTTCAACTTCCTGAGGTTGAAGAGGCGCTGTTCCGCCTTCTTCACCACACTGTCTGTGTGGGTGGACCATTTCAGTTTGTCAGTGATGTGTACTCCGAGGAACTTGAAGCTTTTCACCTTCTCCACTGCGGTCCCGTCGATGTGGATAGGGGGGGTGCTCCCTCTGCTGTTTCCTGAAGTCCACGATCATCTCCTTTGTTTTGTTGACGTTGAGTGAGAGGTTATTTTCCTGGCACCACACTCCCAGGGCCTTCACCTCCTTCCTGTAGGCCGTCTCATCGTTGCTGTTATTCGGGCTGACTACTGTTGTGTCGTCTGCAAACTTTATGATTGAGTTGGAGGCGTGCGTGGCCACGCAGTCATGGGTGAACAGGGAGTACAGGAAGTGGCTGAGCACGCACTCTTGTGGGGCCCCTGTGTTGAGGATCAGCGTAGTGTAGGTGTTATTTTCTACCTTCACCACCTGGGGGACGCCCGTCAGGAAGTCCAGGACCCAGTTGCACAGGGTGGGGTACAGACCCAGGGCTTAAGGATGAGCTTGGAGGGTACTATGGTAATGAAGGCTGAGCTGTAGTCAATGCACAGCATTCTTAAATAGGTATTCCTCTTGTCCAGATGGAATAGGGCTGTGTGCAGTGTGATGGCGTTTCCATCATCCGTGGATCTATTGATGCGGAATGCAAATTGTAGTGGGTCTAGTGTGCGGGTAAGGTGGAGAGATATGATCCTTAACTAACCTCTCAAAGCACTTCATGATGACAGAAGTGAGTGCTACCGGGGCATGTGTGCATGAGTGTGTGTGTGTACTGTGTGTGTTTCTGTATGAACGTGTAGTGCAGTCTAGTGCAGCGTGCGCGTGTGTACTTGTATGTGTGTGTTTGTTTTACGTGTGTTTATAGTGTGTGCATCATAAATAACATGGATGAAATCCTACACATGTCTGTGGGATGTTAGCCGGCTTCATGTATGCACTTGGGATTATCGAGAGAGGGAGTGTAGTGTAGATGGGGAATATGTCATTTCAGAAAATATGTTATCTTCTTCAACGACCTCATGCCCAGAAATGATTTTTTACCATTCTAGCTCCACGTAGCGTACAAGCCAGCATGTTTCTCCGTTTTCTCTTTGTGCTACGTACACTTGTGGTAACAAGCCCAAAATAGAAACTTAGATAGATGCTCAAGCACAAGCACACACACCCCTCTGCTCACCTAATGTAGCTCTTTGCATTCCCCCCTCCCCTCTTTGTAACACCTTCCTCTCTGTTTACGTGCACCACTGTAGATCCAGTATTACTCTCCAACTCTCTTACTCTCTTATATGTTTCCGTGGTGTACACTATCTTATCACACTTTAAAAAATCTGTTATCAAACCCTGTCAAAAATAAAATGGTGAAAACAAATTTGACCCTAACGATGGCCAATAGCAGCAATGAGTGTACTTCTGTAAATGACGGATTTCTATGGCAAGACACATCATTCACCCAAGATTTGTCTAAATCGGGCCAGTGGTGTCTGAGATATCGCGTGGGTTAGATAGACTCATATACCTGAGCATGTGTGCCAAATTTCAGAGATTAAAAGAGATAAAAAACATTTGCCCATTATAGCGCCACCGTGTGGCCAGAATAAAGTGTCTTGCAAATGTTGAGTCTTGACAGCGTTTGCAACATGTGTACCAAATTGTGTTACAATACGAATATCCTTGACTGATTTATATGCATTTATATGCCAGACCACGCCCACGTGAATGTTTATTGGTCAATAGCGGCCATGTAGATTTAGGTACTAGTCTGGACTGTATTGGTTAGTGACATGGTTGTTGAATTTGTTCATTTTCAGTCCTGTGGCCTTCAACAAGTGAGTTCCTAGGCAAATGCTATCATTATTAAACTCTTTATGACAATACATTACATATCTCCTAAATTCTTATTTTGAGGCATAGCTTCATTCTAATACAGTGGCCAGAACTCATGGTTTACAGGCCACATTAGGTCTACAAGTAGGCCTGTATGTTATTTATCTTTGTGTAGCATAACATTGATAAATCAGTCACTCATGCAAAATTAGCGATATTATAAACAATTACAAAGAATTTACCTGCAGTAGCACATACTGGGAAAAAAGTTAATTTGTTGTCATCACTTAAAAAATAGAGTTGATTTGACTTCTCATTTAGTTCTGAGTCAGTATCACACGCACACCCCTCTGCTCACCTAATGTAGCTCTTTGCATTCCCCCCTCCCCTCTTTGTAACACCTTCCTCTCTGTTTCCGTGCACCACTGTCGATCCAGTATTACTCTCCAACTCTCTTACTCTCTTATATGTTTCCGTGGTGTACACTATCTTATCACACTTTAAAAAATCTGTTATCAAACCCTGTCAAAAACAAAATGGTGAAAACAAAGTTAACACTAACCATCTTATTTTGTTAATTGTTTTAACTCCTCTGCAGGTTTTCCTGAGCACCCTCCTTCTGTGTGAGTGGGTGTCTGAGTGTGTGTGTTATGGCGTCTGTGATGGACGATTCCTACCGTAAGGTGCTGTTGCTAGGGGCCATCGCTGCAGCGTCAGCCTTTGTGGTCACCATCGTCATCGTGGTGGTTTGTGTGGGCTGCCAAAGGTGAGGTCACAGCCAACACATTTGACACTTTCTCTATCTTTATCTCTCTCTCTCTCTCTCAATTCAATTTCATTAATAGATAATAATATGAATAGATAATAAACAAAAGTGAAATAAATAATAAAACAGATTAAGAGTAAACATTACACTCACTAAAGTTCCAAAAGAATAAAGACATTTCAAATGTCATATTATGTGCAAATAGTTAAAGTACAAAAGGGAAAATAAATAAACATAAATATGGGTTATATTTTCAATGGTATTTTTTCTTCACTGGTTGCCCTTTTCTTGTTGCTGAGATGTGATGTCACATGTGATGCAACAAATCTTGCTGCTGTGACACTGTGGTATTTCACCCAATTCTTTGTGGGTCTAGCCAAGCTCTTCTCTGTCTCTGTATCTCTCTGTATCTCTCTCTCTCTCTCTCTCTCTCTCTCTCTCTCTCTCTCTCTCTCTCTCTCTCTCTCTCTCTCTCTCTCTCTCTCTCTCTCTCTCTCTCTCTCTCTCTCTCTCTCTCTCTCTCTCTCTCTCTCTCTCTCTCTCTCTCTCTCTACTGTCCAAACTTTGGGATATCAGAAACCCACACCCGACCAAGCCACGCCTTCAGTATTCAAAGAAAACAATCCAACTAAGTGACCCAACTGGCTGGGTACAAAAAAAAAAACATTACATTTTTTATTTATTTAACTAGGTAAGTTGACTGACAACAGATTCTCATTTACAGCAACAACCTGGGGAATAATTACAGGGGAGAGGAGGGGGGTGAATGAGCCAATTGTAAACCGGGAATGATTAGGTGACCGTGATGGTACAGTATGAGGGCCAGAGTGGGATTTAGCCAGGACACCAGGGTAAACACTCTAAACACACTTTAGTGACTACAGAGTCAGGACATCTGTTTAACATCTCATCCAAAAGATGGCAGCCTACACAGGGCAATGTCCCCAATCACTGCCCTGGGGTATTGGGATATTTCTTTTTTAGACCAGAGGAAAGGGTGCCTCCTACTGGCCATCCAACACCACTTCCAGCAGTCCTGGTCTCCCATCGAGGACCAACCCTGCTTAGCCTCAGAAGCAAGCCAGCAGTGGGATGCAAGGTGGTATACTGCTGGCCTAGAACAACCCAATGTGTTTTCTGTCATTTATTTACCCTGCACTGGGTTGTTTTTCACCCAGCATTTTTTTAAGTGATCAGGATTCTCAGTAGACTAAAGCAATAGAACACAGTATGCTCTGGTTCTTACGGAACCCTCAGGGACCAATCAGACTCAACCCTCAGTGGCTTCGTTGTATTTGATATCCTCTTCAACCGGACATAGAGATACACTGTAGCTTAAAGTAAAGCTTCATGCAAAGGCATCTGTAAATGGAACCAATAAAGAACAAATACATTGATGTTGCCACAAACTGTATGAAAAAAAGGCTACTCGTTTCTCTTGGATTGTTCTGGTGCTGAATTCCTGCCTCCAGTGTGTTGTTATGGTGTGACAGTCCTGTGGGATGTGGATGCTTAGACACCTGCTCATGGCTCCCCAGGGGCAGACAGAGCTGAGAGGTGCATAGAGAGATGTGTCCTGGGCTGGAGAGAGAGACAGAGTCCCTGGGGCATCTCAATGGTACTAAGTGGCCTCTGCGTGTGTAGGTGCACAGATGCATCTCTTCTCCTTTATCTTCACCGAACTGAAAAACACAGGCTAGGTGAAAGCAACATGTATGGATGGCCTCCGGGAATCTACTTTCATATGAGTATTGAGATCAGATCGGTGCAGGTGAAGAGCAGTAGATGAGGAGAGGAAGCCACATATGAGTATTGAGATCAGATCGGTGCAGGTGAAGAGCAGTAGATGAGGAGAGGAAGCCACATATGAGAATTGAGATCAGATCGGTGCAGGTTTAGAACAGTAGATGAGGAGAGGAAGCCACATATGAGTATTGAGATCAGATCGGTGTAGGTGAAGAGCAGTAGATGAGGAGAAGAAGCCACATATGAGTATTGAGATCAGATCGGTGCAGGTGAAGAGCAGTAGATGAGGAGAGGAAGCCACATATGAGTATTGAGATCAGATCGGTGCAGGTGAAGAGCAGTAGATGAGGAGAGGAAGCCACATATGAGAATTGAGATCAGATCGGTGCAGGTTTAGAGCAGTAGATGAGGAGAGGAAGCCACATATGAGTATTGAGATCAGATCGGTGCAGGTTTAGAGCAGTAGATGAGGAGAGGAAGCCACATATGAGTATTGAGATCAGATCGGTGCAGGTGAAGAGCAGTAGATGAGGAGAGGAAGCCACATATGAGTATTGCGATCTGTTTCACCTATAGTCAGCTAAACCTTCACACCTCCTCTCCCACCTCTCTCTCTACTGCTGTCTTCAGCACACCTGCATCTCACGGCTCGCCCTATCAACAGTCCCCCGTGGATACAATGTTCCCAAAGGGCCCCTAGTGACGTGTGGAAATGTTAGCAACCATGGAGGAATATTTACTTCTCTCTTGAGTGAAACTCAACAGCGACATGGTTAATAATAACTGCTCCTTCATGTGTCCTCAGGAAAAACAAGACCAAGCATCCTCCGGCCGATGGAGAGAAGGGCTCCTCAGCAGACACGGTGAGTGATTTATATTAACCCCTTCTTTATCCTCATACATTTTTTAGTCTTTATGTTGTATATTTCAGACCTATCATCCATTGCACCCCATCCACCGTCCCTTTACCATCATTTGTTATCGGCCCACCCAATAAATTGCCTAGTACTACCTTACACAAGACTTTGAGAGCTCATTCCACCACCTAGCATAAATCTACTATATTATCCCCTCATTTATAGCAGCAGAAATGTCAAACATATCTACACTCTTACAAAAAAGGTGCTGTCTAGACCCTTAAAGGGTTCTTTGGCTGTCCCCATAGGAGAACCCTTGAAGAACCCTTTTTGGTTCCATGTAGAACCCTTTCTATAGAGGCCCCTTACAAGCATTTCGCTACACCCGCAATAACATCTGCTAAACATGTGTGTGTGACCAATACAATTTGATTTGAATGGTTCTACCTGGAACCAAAAAGGGTTCTACGGGGAACCAAACAGGGTTCTCCTATGGGGTCAGCCGAAGAACCCTTTTGGAAGCCTTTTTTTCTCAGAGTTCAGCCCCACCCAGATACTGTACATCAGCCTGAGCAGTTTATATGCTCTCTGTATAGGGTGCTCCCCGTCAGCCCAAGAACACCTCCATGAGTAAATCTGACACTAGGCTGCATGAGATCAACCGCTTGCCCCGCAACGGCAACAGTGAGTAACAATACCAACAACCAATAGACTGCCAACAACTAGAAAACAACCGGTACATTGTTGAAATGGAAACTAACAATGACCTGATAATAAAAGTCTCCCTCTTTCTCTCTCAAGGTGGGGGTAAGAACCGTCCTGCCAGTATGGACCTTCTCCTCCTCCACAGCCATCGCTCCACCTCTGACCTCCGCCCCCCACTTGTCCGCCAGCTCCCCCAGATCCCCACCAGCCCCGAGGGGGAGGGAGACCCAGTGGGGGGAGACATCCAGAAGGGAGGAGAAGAGGGGGTCAGAGACCACACCTACACTGAGGTGGGGATCCGGAACTCGCCCGTCCGTTGCTTAAACGATGGGCTGTACGAGAGTGTAGGGATCAGAGAGGTGGACACGGTGCCCCCAGTTCCCCCACCCACATCAGCCAACACCCCAGCAACACTCACGACCTCACAGAGCCCCAATGGGACCTGCACTGACGATGTCCGCAATGGGAACAGAAACAGGACTGTGAATGTGCGTATTTATGCTATGAAAGCAATGCAATAGAGATGTTGACATCGCGTCATCATTGGAGACACTTTATATTGTGACCACCTACCCGTAAAAATGTTAGTTGTTCATTTTGTTAGTCTGCTTTTCTTTTGTTGGCCCAATGGAAGGACAAGTACCTTCCAACTTTGCGTGTTTGTGTGTCTGTATACCTCAGGGAAATGCCAGAGGAGCTGTTAATGGGAGTAGCAGAGGAGGAGGGAAGGGGCCCAACGGTGCTAACGGATCGGCCCTGCCCTCCCTCCCCTCCCTGGCCCCCCAGGACCCCGTAACGGCAGAGTATGCCTCCATCCGGAAGGTCAAGAAGGTAAACAGTGTTTTTACAACTGCTTTCCAATGGCATCATGGGACAGCATTATACTGTTTGAATTCGTACTCTAATGAAATACAATTGATTAAGGTGAACAAGGCAACGAAGAACGAGATAGGGAACACAGAGTCAGATGATCAATCAAGTGTCCAATCAAGTGTGGGAGAGTCACCCTCTGCCCCGCCCCTTCTGCTGCCCCGCAGCCAGGAGTTTCCACGGAAACAGCTGGAGCCATTCCACCTGCACGTCTTCCCGAAGGTACATTGCTGTAGGACACTCATGGACAGAAACTGAGTATATTTGTTGTAATTCTTCACCAGCTTGTGTACACCGCTAACCCCACACTGTAAACACCAATGCATTTTTTTACTCAAATACTTCTAGTTAGTTGAACTCAAAGTCAATGAAAAGTCATTGTTATTATTATTAAGGTTTATGTGGAACTGACTCGAAACTAAACAGGGCAAACGTAAACATGTCGCCCCCCATGAATGATGCAGCGCCAATCGAGATATTACGTGTGACTAACACATTTCAGTTAAATACTACAAGCTCCCGCCTTGGACCAATCAATAATATTTTGTAAATGCCGGATCTCTATGGCATTCACCCAAGTTTTTGTCAACATTGGGATAGTGCTGTCTGAGATATTGCATGTGAAGAACATACAAACGAAGACAGATCCACAGTCCCTTCCCCGATTTCATTGTGGGGCACAATAAAATACACAAGAGAGCTATATACAGGGAGTACCAGTATCAAATCAATGTGAAGGAGTATGAGGTATTTGAGGTACAGTTGAAGTCGGAAGTTTACATACACCTCAGCCCAATACATTTAAACTCAGTTCTTCACAATTCCTGACATTTAATCCTAGTAAAAATTCCTTATCTTAGGTCAGTTAGGATCACCACTTTATTTTAAGAATGTGAAATGTAAGAATAATAGTAGAGAGAATCATTTATTTCAGCTTTTATTTCTTTCATCACATTCACAGTGGGTCAGAAGTTTACATACACTCAATTAGTATTCGGTACCATTGCCTTTAAATTGTTTAACTTGGGTCAAATGTTTTGGGTAGCCTTCCACAAACTTCCCACAATAAGTTGGGTGAATTTTGGCCCATTCCTCCTGACAGAGCTGGTGTAACTGAGTCAGGTTTGTAGGCCTCCTTGCTCGAACACGCTTTTTCAGTTCTGCCCACAAATTTTCTATAGGATTGAGGTCATCGCTTTGTGATGGCCACTCCAATACCTTGACTTTGTTGTCCTTAAGCCATTTTGTCACCCTTAAGTCATTGTCCATTTGGAAGACTCATTTGCGACCAAGCTTTAACTTCCTGACTGATGTCTTGAGATGTTGCTTCAATATATCCACATAATTTTCCTCCCTCATGATGCCATCTATTTTGTGAAGTGCACCAGACCCTCCTGCAGCAAAGCACCCCCACAACATGATGCTGCCACCCCCCGTGCTTCACGGTTGGGATGGTGATCTTCGGCTTGCAAGCGTCCCCCCTTTTCATCCAAACATAACGATGGTCATTATTGCCAAGCAGTTCTATTTTTGTTTCATCAGACCAGAGGACATTTCTCCAAAAAGTACAATCTTTGTCCCCATTTGCAGTTGCAAACCGTAGACTGGCTTTTTTATGGCAGTTTTGGAGCAGTGGCTTCTTCCTTGCTGAGCGGCCTTTCAGGTTATGTCGATATAGGACTCATTTTACTGTGGATATAGATACTTTTGTACCTGCTTCCTCCAGCATCTTCACAACGTCCTTTGCTATTGTTCTGGGATTGATTGGCACTTTTCGCACCAAAGTACGTTCATCTCTAGGAGACGGAACGTGTCTCTTTCCTGAGCGGTATGACGGCTGCGGGGTCCCATGGTGCTAATACTTGCGTACTATTGTTTGTACAGATGAACGTGGTACCTTCAGGCATTTGGAAATTGCTCCCAAGGATGAACCAGACTTGTGGATGTCTACAATTTTCTTTCTGAGGTCTTGGCTGATTTATTTTGATTTTCACATGATGTCAAGCAAAGAGGCACTGAGTTTGAAGGTAGGCCTTGAAATACATCCACAGGTACACCTCCAATTGACTCAAATGATGTCAATTAGCCTATCAGAAGCTTCTAACGCCATGACATTATTTTCTGGAATTTTCCAAGCTGTTTAAAGGCACAGTCAACTTAGTGTATGTAAACTTCTGACCCACTGGAATTGTGATACAGTGAATTATAAGTGAAATAATCTGTCTGTAAACAATTGTTGGAAAACTTACTTGTGTCATGCAGTTTATAGTTTGTTAACAAGAAATGTGTGGAGTGGTTGAAAAACAAGTTTTAATGACTCCAACCTAAGTGTATGTAAACTTCCGACTTCAACTGCTGATATGTACTTGAAGGTAGGGTAAAGTGATTAGGCATTACGATAGATAATAATAAGAGTTTAAAAAGGCAACAGTAAACATGTAGTAATAGAATGATGCAGCGCCACCCTTGGGCCAATCAATGTCATTTTGTTAATTGACGGATCTCTGTAGCATGACACATCGTTCACCAGAGGTTCGTCATAATCGGGCCAGTAGTGTCTGAGATGTTGCTTGTGACTAAAGTGCGTACAGTTGTTTACTATACCGCCCCCCCCCCCCCCCCCCCCTGGGGCCAATGAGTGTACTTCTGTAAATGCCAGATTTCTATGGCAAGACACATCATTTACCCAAGATTTGTCTATATTGGGCCAGTGGTGTCTGAGATATCGCGTGGGTTAGCTGGACTCATTTACCTGAGCATGTGTGCCAAATTTCAGAGATTAAAAGAGATAAAAGCATGTGCCCATTATAGCGCCACCGTGTGGCCGGAATGAATTGTTTTGCAAATGTTGAGTCTTGACAGCGTTTGCAACATGTGTACCACATTGTGTTACAATACGAATGTCCTTGACTGGTTTATATGCCAGATCACGCCCGCGTGAATTTTTATTGGTCAATAGCGGCCATGTAGATTTAGGTACTAGTCTGGACTGTATTGGTTAGTGACAGGGACATGGTTGTTGAATTTGTTCATTTTCAGTCCCTGTGGCCTTCAACAAGTGAGTTCCTAGGCAAATGTTATCATTATTAAACTCTTTATGACAATACATTACATATCTCCTAAATTCTTATTTTGAGGCATAGCTTCATTCTAATACAGTGGCCAGAACTCATGGTTTACAGACCACATTAGGTCTACAAGTATTTATCTTTGTGTAGCATAACATTGATAAATCAGTCACTAATGCAACATTAGCGATATTATAAACAATTACAAAGAATTAACCTGCAGTAGCGCATACTGGGAAAAAAGTTCATTTGTTGTCATAACTTAAAAAATAGAGTTGATTTGACTTCTCATTTAGTTCTGAGTCAGTATCACATACACATTTTAAGTAATAATGACTTTTCATTGACTTTGTGTTTATTTTACTAGAAGTTTTTGAGTTAAAAATGCCTTTGGGGTTTACGGTCTACATGCTGTAGGGCAGAAATATTAACCTGTCAGTTCCTTCATTTACCCACCAGAGGGAACTATTCCTTCTGCTCAGTGCTCAGTGTTCAATGTCAGCAGAAGAGTAGATTTGTAACGCTCCGGGTTGAAGTCCCTCCTTAAACACAGGTCTACGATCAGATCACCCTAACCTCAATACTAATCTTAACCATGAAACTGATCTTAGATTAGTGTGTAGGGAGCAATTTGAGCCTGATCTTTATCACTATTTCCAGCCCCATGTGCTCTACTGACCTTACCTGTCCACATGACTAGAATGTCAGATCTTCAAAGACGATGTCTAGGAGAGAAGCAGAATTGATCAGAGTATGACACATATCTTCCTTTTGCAACTTTGCTCTGCTATCATCCTTTAGTTGTTAGAATATGTCCCACAGACATTATTAAATCTCATTGTTGAAAGTATACCATATGTGCCCAGGGTCTGATATCATTTTGTAAACAGATGGAAATAGTGTGTATAGTGTGGGCAGCACTGAAAGAGGGTAATGGAGGGACAATGATAAAGATCAAACCTTCCTGTGTGTTTGGCGGTCCTACCTGTTTTCTCTTACTGTGTGTGTGTGTGTATTTTGTGCCTGTCTGTCTGTCTGTGTGTGTGTGTGTGTGTGTGTGTGTGTGTGTGTGTGTGTGTGTGTGTGTGTGTGTGTGTGTGTGTGTGTGTGTGTGTGTGTGTGTGTGTGTGTGTGTGTGTGTGTGTGTGCGCACACGTGTGTCTGCATGTGTGTGCGCGCTCGCGCGCATTTCCACAGCACGAACAGGGTGATTGTAATCTCCCTGGTCACAGGTTTGGTAGATTGACAGAACTGTGTAAAGTATTTTATTTTTATTTAACCTTTATTTCACTAGGCAAGTCAGTTAAGAACAAATTGTTATTTACAATGATGGCCTACCAAAGGCACAAGGCCTCCTGCGGGGACGAGAGCTGGGATTGAAAATAAAATACAAATATAGGACATAGGACATAACACACATCACGACAAGAGAGACAACGCTACATAGAGAGAGACCTAAGACAACAACATGGCAGCAACACATGACAACACAGCATGGTAGCAACACAACTTGACAACACAACATGGCAGCAGCACAAAACATGGTACAAACATTATTGGGCACAGACAACAGGACAAGGGCAAGAAAGTAGAGACAACAATACATCAAGCAAAGCAGCCACAACTGTCAGTAAGAGTGTCCATGGTTGAGTCTTTGAATGAAGAGATGGAGATAAAACTATCCAGTTTGAGTGTTTTTTGCAGATCGTTCCAGTCGCTAGCTGCAGCGAACTGAAAAGACGAGCGACTCAGGGATGTGTGTGCTTTGGGGACCTTTAACAGAATATGACTGGCAGAACGGGTGCTGTATGTGGAGGATGAGGGCTGCAGTAGGTATCTCAGATAGGGGGGAATGAGGCCTAAGAGGGTTCTATAAATAAACAATTCAACCAGTGGGTCTTGCAACGGGTATACAGAGATGACCAGTTTACAGAGGAGTATAGAGTGCAGTGATGTGTCCTATAAGGAGCATTAGTGGCAAATCTGATGGACGAATGGTAAAGAACATCTAGCCGCTTGAGAGCACCCTTACCTGCCGATCTATAAATTACGTCTCCGTAATTTAGCATGGGTAGGATGGTCATCTGAATCAGGGTTAGTTTGGCAGCTGCAGTGAAAGAGGAGCGAATCCGATAGAGGAAACCAAGTCTAGATTTAACCTTAGCCTGCAGCTTTGATATGTGCTGAGAGAAACAGAAACAGAAGGAAGAAGGCACTGACAGAGATGCTCGCCTCGCTCCGCGTTCTTAGGAAACTATGCAGTAATTTGTTTTTTATGTATTATTTATTACATTCTTAGCCCAGGAAATCTTTAGTCTTATTACATACAGCCGGGAAGAACTATTGGATATAAGAGCAATGTCAACTAACCAACACTACTACCAGGAATACGACTTTCCCGAAACGAGTCCTCTGTTCGGACCTCCACCCTGGACATCTCAGAGGCCGACCCAAAACAACGTTGTCGCCGCAGGAGAGGCAGACGGAGCGGCCTCCTGGTCAGACTTAGAAGGCGAGCACACCATCCACCCGTTCCGAGCATATTACTCGCCAATGTCCAGTCTCTAGACAACAAGGTGGACAAAATTAGGGCACGAGTTGCCTTCCAGAGAGACATCCGAGATTGTAACATTCTCTGTTTCAGGGAAACATGGCTCTCTCGGGATATGTTGTCAGAGTCGGTACAGCCACCGGGTTTCTTCATGCGTCGCGCCGACAGAAACAGCCATCTCTCTGGTAAGAAGAAGGGCGGGGGTGTATGCTTCATGATTAGTGACTCATGGTGTAATCATAACAACATACAGGAAGTCCTTTTGTTCACCTGACCTAGAATTCCTTACAATCAAATGCCGACCGCATTATCTCCCAAGAGAATTTTCTTTGATTATAGTCACAGCCATGTATATCCCCTCCCAAGCTGATACCTCGACGGCCCTGAAAGAACTTCACTGGACTCTATGTAAACTTGAAACCATATGTCCTGAGGCTGCATTTGTTGTAGCTGGGGATTTTAACAAAGCTAATTTGAGAACAAGGCTACCTAAATTCTACCAGCACATTGA
Source organism: Salvelinus namaycush (assembly GCF_016432855.1). Taxonomy (NCBI): domain Eukaryota; kingdom Metazoa; phylum Chordata; class Actinopteri; order Salmoniformes; family Salmonidae; genus Salvelinus; species Salvelinus namaycush. Next base: position 8,547,803 of record NC_052331.1, read on the forward strand.
TTGTTGTACCCTCTCGAGCAAAACACTTGACCACTGCTACTCTAACTTCCGCGATGTATACAAGGCCCTCCCCCGCCCTCCCTTCGGCAAGTCTGACCATGACTCCATGTTGTTGCTCGCCTCCTATAGGCAGAAACTAAAACAGGAAGGCCCGTGTTTAGGTCGAACCAACGCTGGTCTGACCAGCTGGATTCCACGATTCAAGATTGCTTCGAACACGTGGACTGGGATATGTTCTGGTTAGCCTCAGACAATAACTGAACTAAATGACTATCGCCCCGTAGCACTCACTTCTGTCATCATGAAGGGCTTTGAGAGACTAGTCAAGGATCATATCACCTCCACCCTACCTGTTACCCTAGACCCACTACAATTTACTTACCACCCCAATAGGTCCACAGACGATGCAATCACCATCACACTGCAGACTACCCTATCCCATCTGGACAAGAGGAATACCTATGTAAGAATGCTGTTCATTGACTACAGCTCAGCATTCAACACCATAGTACCCTCCAAACTCATCAATAAGCTTGAGACCCTGGGTCTCCACCCCGCCCTATGCAACTGGGTCCTGGACTTTCTGACGGGCCGCCCCCCCAGGTGGTGAAGGTAGGAAACAACATCTCCACCCCGATGATCCTCAACACTCGGGCCCCACAAGGGTGCGATCTCAGCCCTCTCCTGTACGCCCTGTTCACCCATGACTGCATGGCCATGTACGCCTCCAACTCAATCATCAAGTTTGCAGACGACACTACAGTGGCAGGCTTGATTACCAACAACGATGAGACAGCCTGCAAGGAGGAGGTGAGGGCCCTCGGCATATGGTGTCAGGAAAATAACTTCTCACTCAACGTCAACAAAACAAAGGAGATGATCGTGGACTTCAGGAAACAGCAGAGGGAGCACCCCCCTATCCACATCGACGGGACAGTAGTGGAGAAGGTGGAAAGTTTCAAGTTCCTCGGCGTACACATCGCCGCCTGGTATGGCAACTGCACCGCCCTAAACCACAAGGCTCTCCAGAGGGTAGTGCGGTCTGCACAACGCATCACCGGAGGCAAACTACCTGCCCTCCAGAACACCTACAGCACCCAATGTCACAGGAAGGCCAATAAGATAATCAAGGACAACAACCACCTGAGCCACTGCCTGTTCACCACGCTATCATCCAGAAGGCGTGATCAGTACAGGTGCATCAAAGCAGGGACCGAGAGACTGAAAAAAAGCTTCTATCTCAAGGCCATCAGACTGTTAAACAGCCATCACTAACATAGAGAGGCTGCTGCCAACATACAGACTCAAATCACTGGCCACTTTAATAAATGGGTTTAATAATTTTAACACTAGTCACTTTAAATAATGCCACTTGAATAATGTTTACATATCCTACATTACTCATCTCTGTCAGATGTGTGCGTACTGGAAGTCAGGTGCAGGAGAGCAGAGACTTGTGAACAGGCGCACACTTTATTGAGGCAAAAGTGCAAAATGCGCAAAACAGTCACAAGAATTATGTTTAACAATAAACATCTTTGTGAAACAATTACATGGAAAAAACAAGCCAGTCTGTCGCGTCAACAACACAAACAATCTAACACAAACAATCTAACACAAACAATCTAACACAAAGACATGATGGGGAACAAAGGAATAAATACATGTAGATTGATTGGGGAATGTGGTGTGCAGACATAATTTCTCCTTAATGTCCACTGAGCGTCCAGAGACACCATGTACAGACATCATTTCTCCTTAACGTCCACTGAGCGTCCAGAGACACCATGTGCAGACATCATTTCTCCTTAACGTCCACTGAGCGTCCAGAGACACCATGTGCAGACATCATTTCTCCTTAACGTCCCCTGAGCGTCCAGAGACACCATGTGCAGACATAATTTCTCCTTAATGTCCACTGAGCGAGCAGAGACACCATGTGCAGACATCATTTCTCCTTTACATCCACTGAGCGTCCAGAGACACCATGTGCAGACATCATTTCTCCTTAACGTCCACTGAGCGTGCAGAGACACCATGTGCAGACATCATTTCTCCTTAATGTCCACTGAGCGTGCAGAGACACCATGTGCAGACATCATTTATCCTTAATGTCCACTGAGCGTCCAGAGACACCATGTGCAGACATAATTTATCCTTAATGTCCACTGAGCGTGCAGAGACACCATGTGCAGTCATCATTTATCCTTAATGTCCACTGAGCGTGCAGAGACACCATGTGCAGACATCATTTATCCTTAATGTCCACTGAGCGTCCAGAGACACCATGTGCAGACATAATTTCTCCCTAATGTCCACTGAGCGTCCAGAGACACCATGTGCAGACATCATTTCTCCTTAATGTCCACTGAGCGTCCAGAGACACCATGTGCAGACATAATTTCTCCTTAACGTCCACTGAGCGTACAGAGACACCATGTGCAGACATCATTTCTCCTTAACGTCCACTGAGCGTCCAGAGACACCATGTGCAGACATAATTTATCCTTAATGTCCACTGAGCGTCCAGAGACACCATGTGCAGACATAATTTCTCCTTAACGTCCACTGAGCGTGCAGAGACACCATGTGCAGACATCATTTCTCCTTAACGTCCACTGAGCGTGCAGAGACACCATATGCAGACTCGTTACAACTTCAGCTTTAAGCACAAAGTGATTTTGTCCGTCTGTGACCTAGAAAAAGTGGCCTTGTGGTTCAATTCTATGAAGATATTTTGTAGTTTCTCATGTTGAGAGCTCTAAAATCCGTCTGAGAATATCACAGCGAGATGAAACTAGTACGAAACCGCTCAAAGTACCCCAAAAAGGGCTCTTACCATCTAAAAGGATGTTATGTTTATGCGTGTGTACTGTAGCCTATATGTGTGTATGTGCTTCATAGCTCGAGTGTGTGTGTTTGTGAGCCTGCGTCCCTGCCCTTCTCCTGCTCTGTGGAGCACATGTTGTGTGCTTGGCCAGCGGAGAGGAGGGAACGATTACGCAAGAGCCTGTATGGCTGCCAAGCCGTGTGTGAGTGAGTGTGTGTGTGTGTGAGTGTGTGCGCTTGCGTGTGTGTTGAGGGAAGAAACAGCAGAACAGGTAGCCGTCCAGCCAGAGGAATAAACAGAACGCACACCCAATCCCTCAGATATAAAGATTTCATCACTGGCTCTGGAGAGTGCATCTTCATTTACACAACATAAACTATTGTGCTTTGTAACTATTGAGTTTGATCTTTGTTAGAAAGTCAATTAAACCTGTAACCATCAGATTGTATATACAGCACAATCAACAAACTACTCCTGAACTTCAATTCACTTTAATTGCGTTCACTAGTGTCGCTCATAAAACATTCATAATCACTGACACCATAGCTGATGGATATGTATGAGATTCAGGAAAGACATCTCCTGGGAGTCTTCTCCTGCAGTGGTTCTGTAGTGTAGATGTGACAGTGGGGGCAATGGAGGGTCTCTGTGTGTGATAGAGAGCAATACACATCTTTTTATTACCATACTGGTCAAGAAATCTCCTGGGAGTCTTCTCCTGCAGTGGTTCTGTAGTGTAGATATGACGGTGGGGGCAATGGAGGGTCTCTGTGTGTGATAGAGAGCAATACACATCTGGATGTTGGTAGCACTCCTCTCTCACTTGAGACTGAGAAACCTCTTGATCGACCAAGAGTTAAAAAGATCCACCGACGAAGAAGAGCAGCTCATTTGACGGCAACATCTGATTCTTTTTATGATTTGCTCTCTGATTTCTGGGCAGCTGTGCACTGAGTGGGCTGTCTTTTGACACACACACACACGAACACACACACACACACACACACACACACACACACACACACACACACACACACACACACACACACACACACACACACACACACACACACACACACACACGTGGGGAGCATCTTTGATCTGGGGGCCGTGTATATGCAACACAACACACGTGATTCTTTAACCATTGAAATTTCCTCAAAAACATTTGACCCTCTATCTGACAGTACTGTTTTGTTCAGTTATATGAAGAAAAAACCAAAAGGACAAGAGACAGCAGTACGGTGGAGGGGAGACGTTCATTGAACCTGTCAGCATAGTGAAGCTGCATACAGATGATTTGCTCTAAATGGGGAGATATTTGACTCCTTATGGCTGGGGGCAGTATTGAGTAGCTTGGATGAATAAGGTGCCCAGAGGTGCCCAGAGTAAACTGCCTGCTACTCAGTTCCAGAAGCTAAGATATGCATATTATTAGTATATTTTGATAGAAAACACTCTGAAGTTTCTAAAACTGTTTGAATGATGTCTGTGAGTATAACAGAACTAATATGGCAGGCAAAAACCTGAGAAGAAATCCAACCAGGAAGTGGGAAATCTGAGGTTGGTCGTTTTTCAACTCATTCCCTATTGAAGATACAGTGGGATATTGGTCATGTTGCACTTCCTACGGCTTCCACTAGATGTCAACAGTCTTTAGAACCTTGTGTGATGCTTCTACTGTGAATTGGGGGCTCATAAGGGCTGTTTGAGCCAGGTGTCTGGCAGAGTGCCATGAGCTCGTGATGCTCGTTCACGTGAGAGCGAGCTCTGTTCCATTGCATTTCTACAGACAAAGGAATTCTCCGGTTGGAACATTATTGAAGATTTATGTTAAAAAAATCCTAAAGATTGATTCTATACTTCGTTTGACATGTTTCTACGGACTGTAACAGAACTTTTTGACTTTTTGTCTGCTCCTAGTGTATGCGCGTCATGAATTTTGATTTGTGAACGGAACGCGCTAACAAAAGGAGCTTTTTGGACATAAATTATGAACTTTATCGAACAAAACAAACATTTATTGTGGAACTGGAATTCCTGGGAGTGCATTCTGATGAAGATCATCAAAGGTAAGTGAATATTTATAATGTTATTTCTGACTTCTGTTGACTCCAACATGGCGGATATCTTTATGGTTGTTTTGGGCTCTGAGCTCCGTACTCAGATTATTGCATGGTTTGCTTTTTCCGTTGTTTAAAAAAAATCTGACACAGCGGTTGCATTAAGGAGAAGTGTATCTAAAGTACCATGTATAACACAAAATCACCGGATGTTTTTGGAACTACTGAACATAACGCGCCAATATATACTGAGATTTTTTTATATAAATATGAACTTTATCGAACAAAACATACATGTATTGTGTAACATGAAGTCCTATGAGTGTCATCTCATGAAGATCATCAAAGGTTAGTGATTAATTCTCTCTATTTCGGATTTTTGTGACTCCTCTCTTTGGCTGGAAAAATGGCTGTGTTTTTCTGTGACTAGGTACTGACCTAACATTATCGTTTGTGGTGCTTTCGTCGAAAGCCTATTTGAAATCGGACACTGTGGTGGGATTAACAAGAAGTCTATCTTTAAAATGGTGTGAAATACTTGTATGTTTGAGGAATTTTAATCATGAGATTTCTGTTGTTTTGAATTTGGCGCCCTGCACTTTCACTGGCTGTTGTCATATTGATCCCGTATTGATCCCAGCCCTAAGAAGTTTTTAATAGCATTACAAAATGTACACTTACAAATGTTTGAACAGAGATGATCTGATTCCAGAAGATAATTTATTCCATATGCACAACCATTTCAACAACCATGTCATTCCTCAAGCAAACACAGTGCCTCACTGTTCTCTTACTAGACTAGTGGTAGGATGGTTGGGTAGACAGTCACATGAGATCCACACACACCAACACACACCTACACACACACACACACACACACACACACACACACACACACACACACACACACACACACACACACACACACACACACACACACACACACACACACACACACACACACACGCACACACACACACACACTTGCTGTTCAGTGTGGACTGTGTTTACATCAATTTCCCTGGATAAACATTTGCTAGAGAACTCACACACACACAAACATACAGGTGTCCTGTCTCGTATGTCCATGTCCTGTACATGCAGGCCTGACATAACGCCGAGGTGACCTACCAGAGATGATCTACTGTGTCTGTGTCTGTGTGTGAGCATGCAGAATGGCTGTCTCATTGAGTTGTTTTGCTGGGATTTATACAGTATATTGGTCAGATTTGTGTATTGCTTACATAACATATGGTTTGTATGTACAGTATTTTTGAGGCTTTGTTATTGAGGCTTACGTGTTTTGTTTGTCGAGCAATACTTTTTGTGGAAGGTACTACTGCCCTTTGCGCAGTCAATGTCCCTGAGATAAGTCGAGTTTCCTTGTAGGCCTATTCGGCGGGGAAACTGTGGAGCCAGCTGTACAGACTATTGCATGTCTTTTATTAAAGAATGTGAAACGATGTTGTCTTTTTTGCAGATTTTCCTTCAATCATGCAGAGCTGTTATTTTTGGGGCCTAAAATACATGTGTTCATATGGGCAGAATATTATCTGTAGGCCCAAAAATATTTTTCTGGTAAAAGACTGACATTCGGACATTTCAATTAAAAAATACTCTGGAAACATAGTTATTTTAGAGACACAAAGTAACAATAACAATGTTATTATTATTCACATCATTCACATTCAATCAAGTCACAATTATCAGCTTTGATATTGACATCAGTGAGCTTTCTGAATGAGGAGAGACACATTGGTAGGCCTATCAACGGAAAACGACTGAAAATAATTGTGATATCAATAGGCTACAGCTCGCTTCATAGCTTCCCCGGTACTTCACAGCTTCCCCGGGAAACTCAACGTATTGTAGCCTCACGTGGATGAAAGAGTAGCAGAGGAAGGAGTTTGCTTCTGCTGCAGTGTTCGCCTTAATATATGACGTGTTGCGGCGGTGCTTCGAGTAGGGATTATGGGCCCTGGCTACCAGGCTGACAGCAGAGCCCTCACCTCTGTTCTCTGTGTGTCCACCAGGAGGCAGTGTTCATGGGAAACGGGGAGCAGTACATCTGGAAGCCCCCAGAGGACAATGACATCATCACCTTGCACCCAGCGCCTATACCCCCGGGGGAGAACGGACAGGGACACACACCCACAGCCATGGAGGTGAGGGATATGTCTGTGTGTGTATGTATGTGGGTGGTGGAGTGGAGTGGGCGGGATGAGGTAAGTGTGTCATGGGGACATTTGTGTATTGCTTATGTAACATATGGTTTGTATGTACAGTCCATTTGTGTTAACTCAATGGTCAAATTGTGAAAGAGAGGTCCTGTTTACCTAGAGAGCTCCTCTTTGATTGGCTCTGCCACCGTAACACAGACCTCCATGCCTTCCTGAGTCAAACTTGGTCCGGGGCCTGGTATCTGGTTACACTGCAGGGTGGGATTACAGCCATGTGGAAGCGCAACATGTGGGTGGACCCTAACACTTAACTCTGACACGTCAGTCACACTACGGGACAAAGTGACATCCCATTTCTCACGTAGTGCACTACTTCTGGACAGTTTCACTGTTGGCTCAGTTGCAGACCACCAGGGGACTCTGTATCGGGCGTTTTTCTAGTTATTTCCAGATCATTTCTGTTTCCTTTTTTAAAGTTTCCACATACAGTATTTATATAGACCTTATTGACATTGCACATCACCTTCCCTCCGTTACACTGAATGTAACAATAAGACACTGATGCATCCTCTGTACATACATACAGTATATGATGTTGCGATGAAATAGTTTATACTTCTATAGTTTTCTGATGAGGGAAAAGCAGCTTTCTCCTGCTGCACTTTCCTCATGAGGAAACCATATAAGTATGAACAAGCTGTAGTTTAGCTCCCGACTCAGCAAGATGCAGCTCAGTCTCTGGGTATAAAACAGGCTTGAGCCCTTGGCTCCTTTTGCTGTGTGGCTGTGAGCAGAGCTTAAGGGGTTAAGTCCCTGCTGTTTGGCTCCTCATTTAGAATGCAGAGAGATCAGACTACTACACAGATTTCTCTCCCTCCCTCTATCTCTTTTTCTGTCTTCCTCTCCCGCTCTCTCAACCGCTAATTCTTTCACTCTTTGTCTTACTCTTTGTCTCAGAGATGGCAAACACAATCTCCTCTTTCTCTTCTCTTTCCCCCCTTATTCCCTCTCTCTCTTTCGGATTTTATCTTTCTCTCTTTCTGAGCTCCTAGTGTACTCTGGAGTGTGTCAGTTGCACCCGTCAAAAGGTGTTCCACTCCTCTCCCCCTCTCTTCTCGTCCACTCCTTACTTGCCTTTTGTAGGCGCTGGCCTGCTCTCAACCAATCAGATCTCCCAAACCGGGTCTTACCCACTAACGCGCATAATGCACACAAACCATTCTAAATTCACGACTTATTTTCTGATATCTACAAAATAACAGAAAATAAGATTTTGTTGCCAGGTTTATAATCCTGTCACACACAGAGAGCAGAAATACGAACGGTACTGTATCTTAGAGTAGACGAGAAGGAGAAGGGGAGAATGAAAAAAATAAAAGATACAGTACAGGCTTCTTATGCTTCTTCAACAGCTGCAGTTTTGAAACCCCCATCGTCTTGTGACTTCCTTCCTCTGCTGCAAACACGCTCACACACAAATACACACACACACACAAACACACACACACACATAATGGCTGCACAGATCACACACACAGCGCAGGGCACGGTCTTTGTTTATCAAAAAAGACCATCACAGATTTGTGGGGGCAGGGTTTAAGTGTTGCTAGAGATCTGTTCGGAAGAGAGAGACACAGAGAGAGGAGGGGGGAGGGAGATTGTTGAATCTAATGAAAAGAGGAACACTTATTGCTTATGTTCTCCTGTATGAGTATGTGTTAGTATCTGCAGAGTATAAAACATATACTTTGTAGATAGATACTCAGTGTCAGGTCCACCCCATCAGTTACCCCCTACAGACCATTGTGCATTTTTTTAAACTATGAAAATCCCTTGGGGTCTGACAGAGATAGTGACAGAGAGCGGCGTGGAGAATGATAGATAAAGAGAGCTATTTGCTCATGAAGCGTTTCTCAGGAGCAGTAGATCAGAGGTGCAGTCCGGGGGTGTGAACGCGGAAGACAAACATGACCGTATCCCACAATCCTTTGGTCGCACCTCTCTATGAACTGTGAAACATAAATGCCATAGAGGTCACAATGTCGCTTCGATGGAATGCCTCTGCAAGATTTTACACATGCCATTTGGTTGCAAGTAGTAAATGTCAAAGACTTGACAGGAGCGAGTGTTCACACGCACGTTATTATTTCTTATTGTTGTTGCATTGTCCAGAAGGACCCTGTAAGTAAGTATTTGGTTGGACGTGTATACCATGTGTATCCTGTAGTAAAACATGGAACTTGATATGGTCCATTAATACTTGCCATGTGTATCCTGTAGTAAAACATGGAACATGATATGGTCCATTAATACTTTCCATGTGTATCCTGTAGTAAAACATGGAACTTGGTATGGTCCATTAATACTTGTCATGTGTATCCTGTAGTACTAATAAAACATGGAACTTGGTATGGTCCATTAATACTTGTCATGTGTATCCTGTAGTAAAACATGGAACTTGATATGGTCCATTAATACTTTCCATGTGTATCCTGTAGTAAAACATGGAACTTGGTATGGTCCATTAATACTTGTCATGTGTATCCTGTAGTACTAATAAAACATGGAACTTGATATGGTCCATTAATACTTGCCATGTGTATCCAGTAGTACTAATAAAACATGGAACTTGATATGGTCCATTAATACTTGCCATGTGTATCCTGTAGTACTAATAAAACATGGAACTTGATATGGTCCATTAATACTTGCCATGTGTATCCTGTAGTACTAATAAAACATGGAACTTGATATGGTCCATTAATACTTGCCATGTGTATCCTGTAGTACTAATAAAACATGGAACTTGATATGGTCCATTAATACTTGCCATGTGTATCCTGTAGTACTAATAAAACATGGAACTTGATATGGTTCATTAATACTTGCCATGTGTATCCTGTAGTACTAATAAAACATGGAACTTGATATGGTCCATTAATACTTGCCATGTGTATCCTGTAGTACTAATAAAACATGGAACTTGATATGGTTCATTAATACTTGCCATGTGTATCCTGTAGTACTAATAAAACATGGAACGTGATATGGTCCATTAACACTTGCCATGTGTATCCTGTAGTACTAATAAAACATGGAACTTGATATGGTCCATTAACACGTGCCATGTGTAGCCTGTAGTACTAATAAAACATGGAACTTGATATGGTCCATTAATACTTGCCATGTGTATCCTGTAGTAAAACATGGAACTTGATATGGTCCATTAATACTTGCCATGTGTATCCTGTAGTACTAATAAAACATGGAACGTGATATGGTCCATTAATACTTGCTATGTGTATCCTGTAGTAAAACATGGAACGTGATATGGTTCATTAATACTTGCCATGTGTATCCTGTAGTTAAACATGGAACTTGATATGGTTCATTAATACTTGCCATGTGTATCCTGTAGTAAAACATGGAACTTGGTATGGTCCATTAATACTTTCCATGTGTATCCTGTAGTAAAACATGGAACTTGGTATGGTCCATTAATACTTGTCATGTGTATCCTGTAGTACTAGTAAAACATGGAACTTGGTATGGTCCATTAATACTTGCCATGTGTATCCTGTAGTAAAACATGGAACTTGGTATGGTCCATTAATACTTGCCATGTGTATCCTGTAGTAAAACATGGAACTTGATATGGTCCATTAACACGTGCCATGTGTAGCCTGTAGTACTAATAAAACATGGAACTTGATATGGTCCATTAATACTTGCCATGTGTATCCTGTAGTAAAACATGGAACTTGATATGGTCCATTAACACGTGCCATGTGTAGCCTGTAGTACTAATAAAACATGGAACTTGATATGGTCCATTAATACGTGTCATGTGTATCCTGTAGTACTAATAAAACATGGAACTTGATATGGTCCATTAATACTTGTCATGTGTATCCTGTAGTAAAACATGGAACTTGATATGGTCCATTAACACGTGCCATGTGTATCCTGTAGTACTAATAAAACATGGAACTTGATATGGTCCATTAATACTTGTCATGTGTATCCTGTAGTAAAACATGGAACTTGATATGGTCCATTAACACGTGCCATGTGTAGCCTGTAGTACTAATAAAACATGGAACTTGATATGGTCCATTAATACTTGCCATGTGTATCCTGTAGTAAAACATGGAACTTGATATGGTCCATTAACACGTGCCATGTGTAGCCTGTAGTAAAACATGGAACTTGATATGGTCCATTAATACTTGTCATGTGTATCCTGTAGTAAAACATGAAACTTGGTATGGTCCATTAACACGTGCCATGTGTATCCTGTAGTAAAACATGGAACTTGATATGGTCCATTAATACTTGCCATGTGTATCCTGTAGTACTAATAAAACATGGAACTTGATATGGTTCATTAATACTTGCCATGTGTATCCTGTAGTACTAATAAAACATGGAACTTGATATGGTCCATTAATACTTGCCATGTGTATCCTGTAGTACTAATAAAACATGGAACTTGATATGGTCCATTAATACTTGCCATGTGTATCCTGTAGTACTAATAAAACATGGAACTTGATATGGTCCATTAATACTTGCCATGTGTATCCTGTAGTAAAACATGGAACTTGATATGGTCCATTAACACGTGCCATGTGTAGCCTGTAGTAAAACATGGAACTTGATATGGTCCATTAATACTTGCCATGTGTATCCTGTAGTACTAATAAAACATGGAACTTGATATGGTCCATTAATACTTGCCATGTGTATCCTGTAGTACTAATAAAACATGGAACTTGATATGGTCCATTAATACTTGCCATGTGTATCCTGTAGTACTAATAAAATATGGAACTTGATATGGTCCATTAATACTTGCCATGTGTATCCTGTAGTAAAACATGGAACTTGATATGGTCCATTAACACGTGCCATGTGTATCCTGTAGTACTAATAAAACATGGAACTTGATATGGTCCATTAATACTTGCCATGTGTATCCTGTAGTACTAATAAAACATGGAACTTGATATGGTCCATTAATACTTGCCATGTGTATCCTGTAGTACTAATAAAACATGGAACTTGATATGGTCCATTAATACTTGCCATGTGTATCCTGTAGTAAAACATGGAACTTGATATGGTCCATTAATACTTGCCATGTGTATCCTGTAGTACTAATAAAACATGGAACTTGATATGGTTCATTAATACTTGCCATGTGTATCCTGTAGTACTAATAAAACATGGAACTTGATATGGTCCATTAATACTTGCCATGTGTATCCTGTAGTACTAATAAAACATGGAACTTGATATGGTCCATTAATACTTGCCATGTGTATCCTGTAGTACTAATAAAACATGGAACTTGATATGGTCCATTAATACTTTCCATGTGTATCCTGTAGTAAAACATGGAACTTGGTATGGTCCATTAATACTTTCCATGTGTATCCTGTAGTAAAACATGGAACTTGGTATGGTCCATTAATACTTGTCATGTGTAGCCTGTAGTAAAACATGGAACTTGATATGGTCCATTAATACTTGCCATGTGTATCCTGTAGTACTAGTAAAACATGGAACTTGGTATGGTCCATTAATACTTGCCATGTGTATCCTGTAGTAAAACATGGAACTTGATATGGTCCATTAATACTTGCCATGTGTATCCTGTAGTAAAACATGGAACTTGATATGGTCCATTAATACTTGCCATGTGTATCCTGTAGTACTAATAAAACATGGAACTTGATATGGTCCATTAATACTTGCCATGTGTATCCTGTAGTACTAATAAAACATGGAACTTGATATGGTCCATTAATACTTGCCATGTGTATCCTGTAGTACTAATAAAACATGGAACTTGATATGGTCCATTAATACTTGCCATGTGTATCCTGTAGTACTAATAAAACATGGAACTTGATATGGTCCATTAATACTTGCCATGTGTATCCTGTAGTACTAATAAAACATGGAACTTGATATGGTTCATTAATACTTGCCATGTGTATCCTGTAGTTAAACATGGAACTTGATATGGTTCATTAATACTTGCCATGTGTATCCTGTAGTAAAACATGGAACTTGGTATGGTCCATTAATACTTTCCATGTGTATCCTGTAGTAAAACATGGAACTTGGTATGGTCCATTAATACTTGTCATGTGTAGCCTGTAGTAAAACATGGAACTTGATATGGTCCATTAATACTTGCCATGTGTATCCTGTAGTACTAATAAAACATGGAACTTGATATGGTCCATTAATACTTGCCATGTGTATCCTGTAGTACTAATAAAACATGGAACTTGATATGGTCAATTAATACTTGCCATGTGTATCCTGTAGTACTAATAAAACATGGAACTTGATATGGTCCATTAATACTTGTCATGTGTATCCTGTAGTACTAATAAAACATGGAACTTGATATGGTCCATTAATACTTGCCATGTGTATCCTGTAGTACTAATAAAACATGGAACTTGATATGGTCCATTAATACTTGCCATGTGTATCCTGTAGTACTAATAATACATGGAACTTGATATGGTCCATTAATACTTGCCATGTGTATCCTGTAGTACTAATAAAACATGGAACTTGATATGGTCCATTAATACTTGCCATGTGTATCCTGTAGTACTAGTAAAACATGGAACTTGGTATGGTCCATTAATACTTGCCATGTGTATCCTGTAGTAAAACATGTTAACTTGATATGGTCCATTAACACGTGCCATGTGTAGCCTGTAGTACTAATAAAACATGGAACTTGATATGGTCCATTAATACTTGTCATGTGTATCCTGTAGTACTAATAAAACATGGAACTTGATATGGTCCATTAATACTTGCCATGTGTATCCTGTAGTAAAACATGGAACTTGATATGGTCCATTAATACTTGCCATGTGTATCCTGTAGTAAAACATGGAACTTGATATGGTCCATTAATACTTGCCATGTGTATCCTGTAGTACTAATAAAACATGGAACTTGATATGGTCCATTAATACTTGTCATGTGTATCCTGTAGTAAAACATGGAACTTGATATGGTCCATTAATACTTGCCATGTGTATCCTGTAGTACTAATAAAACATGGAACTTGATATGGTCCATTAATACTTGTCATGTGTATCCTGTAGTACTAATAAAACATGGACCGTGATATGGTCCATTAATACTTGCCATGTGTATCCTGTAGTAAAACATGGAACTTGATATGGTCCATTAATACTTGCCATGTGTATCCTGTAGTACTAATAAAACATGGAACTTGATATGGTTCATTAATACTTGCCATGTGTATCCTGTAGTAAAACATGGAACTTGATATGGTCCATTAATACGTGCCATGTGTATCCTGTAGTACTAATAAAACATGGAACTTGATATGGTCCATTAATACTTGCCATGTGTATCCTGTAGTACTAATAAAACATGGAACTTGATATGGTCCATTAATACTTGCCATGTGTATCCTGTAGTACTAATAAAACATGGAACTTGATATGGTCCATTAATACTTGCCATGTGTATCCTGTAGTACTAATAAAACATGGAACTTGATATGGTCCATTAATACTTGCCATGTGTATCCTGTAGTACTAATAAAACATGGAACTTGATATGGTCCATTAATACTTGCCATGTGTATCCTGTAGTACTAATAAAACATGGAACTTGATATGGTCCATTAATACTTGCCATGTGTATCCTGTAGTACTAATAAAACATGGAACTTGATATGGTTCATTAATACTTGCCATGTGTATCCTGTAGTTAAACATGGAACTTGATATGGTTCATTAATACTTGCCATGTGTATCCTGTAGTTAAACTTGGAACTTGATATGGTTCATTAATACTTGCCATGTGTATCCTGTAGTAAAACATGGAACTTGGTATAGTCCATTAATACCATGTGAAAAGCATTATTTACACACATATTCCTTCTTGAATAGCGGATGTGTCATAAATGTATCTAAAAACATGGCTTAGTGGGTTGGCTGTTATCCAAGTCCCTGACACTGTTATCCAAGTCCCTGACACAGACCATTCTATTTTCTCCACTACTTGTTTGGGCTGACTGTGGTGAAATGTAACTGGTTTATCCAGTGGTTAGGTAACTCTGCCACACAGCCCAGCCACAGCAGGCTGATAACACAGTTTACTCTGCCTGAGCATAAAGGGTCAGGTTACTGCACTGTTTCAACACACACACACACACACACACACACACACACACACACACACACACACACACACACACACACACACACACACACACACACACACAGATTCATGTTTGCTCATACATACACATACTCTTGCATACATGCAGTCTTTGCCTACTGTATGTGCAGGCTGACACAGAGACAGTCTGTACACAATTATACAGTCATGAGGGCAATAAAAACCACTCACTATATCATCAAAGGCCTCACAGGTCTACTGTACTTGACATATGCTACACTGTAAAGGGTTTAGCGAGATTTTGACAGGCAGCTTATGGCAAGTATAATTCTGTATTTCATATTACAGTACACATACTGTAATATAAATAGAAATAAAGTAAACAATACCATATCATTGACTTATACTGTAAAAAAGTAAATGCTACTGTAAACAGAATTAATTTATAAATGAATGGATGAATGAATGAATGTATAAAATTTGTTTTCAAAGTATTTCTACTTCAATTACAAGGGATTGCCTGCTATGTAAAGTGTTTACAAACATTACAGCATATTAATGAATATTTGGTGTTTTATACACTATATATACACAAAAGTATCTTTGACACCCCTTCAAATTAGTGGATTCGGCTATTTCAGCCACACCCGTTGCTGACAAGTGTATACAATAGAGCACACAGCAATGTAATGTCCACAGACAAACATTGGCAGTAGAATGGCCTTACTGAAGAGCTCAGTGACTTAACGTGAACCGTCATAGAATGCCACCTTTCCAACAAGTCAGTTCGTCAAATTTCTGCACTGCTAGAGCTGCCCCGGTCAACTTTTAGAGCTTCCCCGGTCAACTGTTAGAGCTGCCCCGGTCAGCTGCCCCGGTCAACTGTTAGAGCTGCCCCGGTCAACTGTTAGAGCTGCCCCGGTCAACTGTTAGAGCTGCCCCGGTCAACTGTTAGAGCTGCCCCAGTCAACTGTTAGAGCTGCCCCGGTCAACTGTAAGTGCTGTTATTGTGAAGTGGAAATGTCTAGGAGCAACAACGGCTCAGCCACGAAGTGGTAGGTCACACAAGCTTACAGAACGGGACCACCAAGTGCTGAAGCGCAAAAAATGGTCTGTCCTCGGTTGCAACACCAAGTTCCAAACTGGCTCTGGAAAAAACATTAGCGCAATAACTGTAAGTCGGGAGCTTCATGAAATGGGTTTCCATGGCCGAGCAGCCGCACACAAGCCTAAGATCACCATGCGCAATGCCAAGCGCCAGCTGGAGTGGTGTAAAGCTCGCTGCCATTGGACTCTGGAGCAGTGGAATTGCGTTCTCTGGAGTGTTGAATCACGCTTCACCATCTGGTAGTCCGACAGACAAATCTGGGTTTGACAGATGCCAGGAGAACGCTATCTGCCCAATTGCATAGTGCCAACTGTAAAGTTTGGTGGAGGAATAATGGTCTTGGGCTGTTTTTCATTGTTCAGGCCCCTTAATTCCAGTGAACGGAAATCTTAACGCATACAATGACATTCTAGACGATTCTGTGCTTCCAAATTCGTGGCAACAGTTTGGCGAAGGCCTTTTCCTGTTTCAGCATGACAATGCCCCTGTGCACAAAGCGAGGTCCATACAGAAATAGTTTGTCAGGATCGGTGTGGAAGAACTTGACTGGCCTGCACAAAGTGCTGACCACAACCCAATCAAACACCTTTGTGATGAATTTGAACTGCGACTGCGAGCCAGGCCTAATCGCCCAACATCAGTGCCTGACCTCCCTAAAACTCTTGTGGCTGAATGGAAGCAAGTCCACACAGCAAAGTTCCAACATCTAGTGGAAAGTCTTCCCAGAAGAGTGGAGGCTGTTATAGCAGCAAAGGGGAGACCAACTCCATATTAATGCCCACGATTTTGGAATGAGATGTTCGACTATCAGGTGTCCACATCCTTTTGGTCATGTAGTGTATAACTTTCACTTCTAGAGGCTTCGAAAACTGGCAGCAAAGGCTTCGAAACTGGCAGCGACTCAACGGCAAAACATACCATAAGGATATGCCAAAATTCTCAGACATTTATGTAATGAACACGAGGGAGACAGAGAGCTGGTTTGAAGCGCAAGGCACAGCAGGTATTTAATGTAAAAGACCACAGGAGGAGGCAGGTAGCTGGGTACAGGGGCAGGTCATACACATGGGGTCCAAAAAGGCAAGAGTACAGGCAGGGATAAGGCTAGTAATGTCATCCGGGAGATCAGGCAATAGGTTAATAACAGGAAATCCGATAGGTTAAGGTACAGACAGGGAATGGGCAAAAGGTGTCGTTAGTGAGGTAGGCAAAAACTATCATACACAGGAGGAGTACATTACAGGAAAAACAGAGCTCTGCATAGAAGTGTGTCAAAAACAAACAATACCTCACAATGATGGGGTGTAAAGAACTGGACTAAATAGTGTGCGATAATGACATACAGGTGTGTGATCAGGTGATCAGAATTCGGGTGATTCAGATCTGGAGAGTGAGCTGCGTTCAGGGGATCTATGTGTTTGAGAGTGTGAGCTGGACAGTGAGCTGCATTCAGGGGATCTACGTGTATGAGAGTGTGAGCGGGAAAGTGAGCTGCATTCAGGGGATCTACGTGTATGAGAGTGTGAGTTGGAAGCAGATGATACAATTTAAGGTTTAAGGTCAATCTATTTGGTTTCTCCAAAATTCATTACAGTTTAAAATGTTCCATAAGTTCAAATTCAGTCCATCATTAATTTAAAATTCCAAATAATAAACAATTCAAATTTGGCAAAACAAATGGTCATCCAAAAAACAAAAACAAAACAATCAATCAATCAATCAATCAAAAAATAATCAGAAATAATCTGTCAGTCCATTTAGTCATTCAATCTGTCCACAATGTGTCTGTGTCTTTGTGTTGGGGGAGGGGAAGGGTGGGGTCTGGGTTGGCAGTTGCTGAAGGGAATTGGCAGTTGGGGTTGGTCGGTGCTGTATCCAGGGTTAGTGCTGGTGTTGTGGCTTGGACTGGGAAAGCCTTGGTTTATACTGGATGTCATGCTTGGACCGGGACTGAAGGCCAAGGGTTGGTGCTGGGTCTGGTGCTGGAGACTGGGAAAAAAACAGGAACCAGGAGCTGAGGTTGCTGCAGGTGCCCTGTCGGGATCTGGGTCTGTAGCGGGGAGGAAGGACAACCTGACGAGCAGACACACTGGGAGCCCTAGACCAGAGGTCAATGGTGGTACTTCCATGTGGTCCACTCGCACCAGGTGAAGGTTTGGTGTTTGGTCCCTCCTCCACCCCTCTTCTGGTGTTCTGGTGCTGTGACTGGGTCTGGTACTGCGTCTGGTGCTGGATCTGCAGAGGGGAAGAAGGACAACCTGAGGAGCAAGCAGACACACCTGGGAGCACAAGATCCGGAGGTCAGGGATGATAGTCCCTTGTGGCCTGCTCGCTCCGGGCATAGGTCTAGCGCTTTGGTCCTTCCTCGCGCCTCTGCTGGTGTGTTGATGGATGTTTCCTGGTTCTGGTCTGGTTCTGTGAGAGGGATAAGTATAGAGGGAGGAAGGGGGAAAGGGTGCAGGGGTTAGGTGTGGTGAAGGCTGATGTCCATCGGCCTGGGCTGGTGTTGGAGGAGGAGTGATGCGGCAGCAAGGTTGGACACTGGAAGCTGGACGAGAGAGGGAGAAAACCCGGCCCAGACCCACCTTGCCACGGAGCACTCACAAAGAGTTGGTAGGTGTGTTTAGTGCGAGTGCCACCGTGGGGGCAGCTCTCTGTACGTACCTTGTGATATGGTACTGTACTGTATACTGTGGGGTGGAATAACAGTACCATTCGAAATGCAGCAATTCTTTCCCCGCCCACAACAATATCCCACAATGCCAGACCATAATGTACTGTATGCTGCAGTAAAAGGTTTCCAAGTATTTTACTGTTGATTAAACAAGAAATTATCGTATAATTTACAGTTTTCCGTGACAGTGTACCCTGTAAAATACAGGTGTTGAATTGAGCATTGTGTATAATAAAAATACAATTTAGTACAATACATTTTTAGTAGACCAAAATCATTGTGGTCAAATATTGTAATATTTTGTAATCCTCTATTTCCATGTACAGTAAGTGATATTCTCATGTGTTATATCCTTCTCGCCATTGAACAAAAGACTGCATGTATAAGATGTGTGTAACCACAGTTATACTGTATGTGGTTCTGAAAGCACAGTGTTTCAGTGTGTCTTCTCCTTCTCTCTGTCTCTGTCTTGACTTCAGATTTCTGACACCTACTCCACTGTGTGTAAAAGCCAGAAGAAGAAACCTCCCCCGGACAACAACGGAGCCAAGACCCTCCCCCACAACCAGTGCTCTGTGGAGGAGAATGGAGGAGGTGGGGGAGGAGGAGCAGGAGGGAATGGGACGTGGGTCGGTCCCGGGGGAGGGGTGAGGGGTCGTGGCCGGGGGGTCCAGGGTGGTCAGGCCCGATCCCACGAGGAGCCCTGCTACGCGCCAGTTGGCGACAGGTCCTGGCCCGCCTGTGTGGTAGCCAAGTCTGACCCGGCGTACGCCACTATAGACTCCCACCGGAAACGTGCGCAGGCAGGTACCAATATCGGTGTACTGGGGTCAAACGCCACACTGAAGCCCAAGAAGAAGCCTCCTCAGCAGGAAGCACCGTCTCCCGGGGCCCCGGGCCCCCAGGGACCTCCAGCAGGTCCCCCGGCCCCTCTAACCAAGGCCCTGCCTGGGGGGGAGAACTTCTATGAGAGCATCAGTGATGTGAAACAGGGTGCTAACACCGCCAGCACCACCACCATCTTCACCTTCAACGACGGGATGGAGATGTATGTCACTGGCCTGTAGCTGAGAGACACTGGCTCACACACTGTGTGGTTCAGACCTGTTTGGGTTCTTCTGACCCTGTCTACACCTGGTATGAGCTATGAAAGGGACTGGTAACAATGTATATAGCAATGAGACCCACTGGTGAAACCAAGCATCGGAAGTCACTTTCATAATACAATGTCTCCAGTGATAGGATTATGGCCACATCCAGTGACAAAAGAAGAAGACAATGTTTGGAGACATTCACCAGGTTTAGACAAGGTCTCTGACACCAGACCCAACCAGTGGTGGAAATTGACTTTTTGGTTCACTGACTGGGGGATTCCAGATAGGGGTTCCAGTGCCAGTCGTAGCTTTGAAAGGAACCCAGTTTCAGGGGTTCCTCCTCATTTACACCACTGGACCAACAGAACCAGAACTACTGTACGTCTTTGAGATGTATCACAGAGCCAGTCTGGCTAACCCGAGCCTGAATCATTCGAGCCAGACTCCCAACAACATGTCCAACAAGACCAGACTGAGCATCACGTTTTGCAGTGGATAACAGTGTCACTATTCACTTTACCTTACCTTACACACCCATTTGTGTGACAATTTACATATATATTTATTTTTGTATAAAGATGGTACCCTTAATAAAGCATGCCCTGTACAGAACACACGACATGATAACACACAATCACAGATACACGTGCAAACACACACACACACATACTGTAGCGCAAACATTGTTGTGCATGAAAACACACATTCTCACAAAGAGGACAGAGGACAGAAGTGTGGAGACACCAGGGTGGCTTCACTTAGAAGTCCCAACCCCCTACTGACTAACTACATTAGGAGTATTCTTCTACGGCAATACAGTGGTAATACAGGCCTAGTTCACACATTTTTGTATCTTTTTTTGTTAATAATTATTATTAAATACATTTCGATTGATCAGGTAGCACCCCTACTTCCCTCGGCTATGTTTATATCGTTCCTTTCTGTTCCTTTTTAAACCTCTGAAATATATATTTTTTTTTTTACATTTAGCTCAACATTAAATGACTTCGCCAATCAGTGCGGATCGAGCAGATTGCTATGGAGCGGGCAAGCTATTTACATGCATTGGACAGACGAGTGTAGTGCACAATATGCGACTGAAATTTGGCCGGTGGGGAGTGAAGCGAGAGAGGGTGGAGAAGGATTGGCTTGATGCGCTGGGCATCTTGTTGTTATGATATGCATTATCGGAATTAGGGCCACAGAATTTTACCTACGGAGGAGTGGCTTCTATGAAGGAACTTAGAATGTTTTTGAACTTCAGAGAGTTGGCTTAACATTGGACCAGAACTAGCTAGCTAGCTAGCTAACACGCTTCTGTGTGCAGAGTGGCACCAGAATGAAAAGAAAAACATGTCTGACCTTTTTGTCGTTAATAAATGTGAAAAGTGATAATTATAGTATCCTTAACTATCATTGAAAAGGTTAATCTGGGGCCTCCCGGGTGGCGCAGTGGTCTAGGGCACTGCATCGCAGTGCTAACTGCGCCACCAGAGTCTCTGGGTTCGCGCCCAGGCTCTGTCGCAGCCGGCCGCGACCGGGAGGTCCGTGGGGCGACGCACAATTGGCATAGCGTCGTCCGGGTTAGGGAGGGTTTGGCCGGTAGGGATATCCTTGTCTCATCGCGCTCCAGCGACTCCTGTGGCGGGCCGGGCGCAGTGCGCGCTAACCAAGGGGGCCAGGTACACGGTGTTTCCTCCGACACATTGGTGCGGCTGGCTTCCGGGTTGGAGGCGCGCTGTGTTAAGAAGCAGTGCGGCTTGGTTGGGTTGTGCTTCGGAGGACGCATGGCTTTCAACCTTCGTCTCTCCCGAGCCCGTACGGGAGTTGTAGCGATGAGACAAGATAGTAATTACTAGCGATTGGATACCACGAACATTGGGGAGAAAATGGGATAAAATTTTAATAAAAAAAAAAAGAAAAAAAAAAGAAAAGGTTAATCTATTCTTCTCTAATAAAAACATCTCTCTCTAATTTCTGAATCACACTTGTAACATCAGTACTAGACTACTAGACTATACTTCGGAGGGGGAAGGACAGGTTGCCTACACATGCACACTCACTGACAAAGATTTTCAGCTGGCAGGAATACGTTTCTGAGTGACATAGTGAGGGCTTTGCGTAGGCGCTTTGTTGCGTTTTCTGTGGGACTGGGGAAAAAACGTAAGATAACATTATTAACCGGTTCCCATGCTTTTAAAATAACAGTTCTGTTCCGGAATAGTATATATTAGTTTCATTTGCGGTTCTGATTCTGTTCCTCTAAATGTTTTGTTATTTTACAGGTTTTCGGTTCTGTTCTCTGAATCGGTTCCAACCCCTGACGGTAAAATGCTCTAACCTGGAGGAGGCGCTCTTGTCTCGAACCCAACACTCTCCTGTACAACCTTTACTTTTTGGTGTTCAATGTAGAAATTGCCCCGAGCCACAGATCTACAGCACATACATACAGTACACTGAAGATGTCTTGTAACTGTAAGTTGCTTTGGATAAAAACGTTAATGTAGTAAGGGAGTATACTGTATAGGTCTACATAGAGCAATCACTATAGATCTGAAACACATCTATCAGACTTACATGCAGGGATTTTGAGCAACTTTATTTTAATCTTGTAGATATTAGTCTTGTAGAGTTGTATTGAGCTCATCCGGGTTGATAGGTCAGGGTAAAATGGCCACCGTTGTTCTTGTTGTCAGTGGTGACAGAGTTCAAGCAAAGCAGTGGTCCACCTCAAGTTGCCACACACACTGTTAATTCCATCCAGAACTACTGAGCTTTGACCACAGTGACTGACCACAGAGCAACAACTGACAAACTTATAGGGATAGTTCAACCCCACACCCAAGTCTTCCCTTTTCACATCTCAAAAGTGGTCTAATGTTGAGTTGAATTCATATACCACAAGGTCTGTGGTGTAGAGCCTTCAAGAGAAATTCGCAGGACTTATGGTACAGACAGACAGAGAAATCGGACTGCCGATAGGTACTTAGCACAGTAGAAGGCTGCAAGGGCATAACATTTACAACCTTAATCGATGTGCTTGCTCGTGCTCAAACATTTTTGATGGGCTTCATAGTAAAGACACTGTGCACCCGTCATTTGAATGGAAAGGGACATTTACAAACACCATAAGTGTAATGACATTCGGCCTACAAGTGGTGTGTATTCATGGATGCCAAGAGAAGCCAGGCTTCCCTCTGGAATATAAAAATTAATACAATGATTTCTCATTAGTCTATTCGTGTTTAATAATTTTCCTTAAATTCTCAAGAGGCTGAATCTATTTCACCGGAGCGAGGGAAACAGCGCCTCTCTGGGCCATCCCCTGGACACGCCACTAGGAGGCTATTGCTTCTCTTTCTAGAACAAAAGATGTCCCTGCTGTGTGCCGACCTGGTGCCGACAAACTTGCGGTTTCTACTTGTAGAATCTCAATGCTCGTCAGTGGCCTTGAACTTAACTTTGACCCAATCAGAGAGCACAAACCTCCACATGGGGGAGCCGACAAAAGTGACAAGAAATAGGAAAAAAATAGGGACATTTCCCGGTGTAATCTTCCACCTTTTCATCAGAATTGTCCCAACTAAAAGAATAAAGCTGCAAAATGCATATTTTTTTCTTGAGCAAGTCTTGACATCTTTTATGTCTAGGAGTTTTAGTTAGGTTCAGTTTGATAATGTGCACCTGCTCAATAGTTAGCTGCCTAGCTAACATTAGGAGTTTTGTGCTTGAAGAAGGATTTTTAGTTAAGTTCAGTTTGATAATGTGCACCTGCTCAATAGTTAGCTAGCTAGCTAAGGAGTTGTGGCTTGAAGAAGGATTTTTTGTTAGGTTCAGTTTGATAATGTGCATCTACTCAATAGTTAGCTAGCTAGCTAAGTAGTTGTGGCTTGAAGAAGGATTTTTTGTTAGGTTCAGTTTGATAATGTGCACCTGCTCAATAGTTAGCTAGCTAGCTAACATTAGCTTGCTAACTGAGCCAGGCACTCACACACACTTCATTTGAAACGAATAGGGTTGGTAAGTACATATGGTGACAACATTTAATATACCCAAATGAGGGACAACAGGATAATTTTTGTAGGACATTTGCGGGACAGTGTATAGCCTACATGGAACTTTTTTGGGCAGGGCAGCACAAAACCCACCCCCCAAAAATACCCTCAAACACCAAGTTAGGCATACCATATTGAAAAATAGACCATCACTGTCAATCGTGAATGATAAATCTTCACGGTTTACCAGTGAAATGTCCAAACTGCATCTGTATGCCAATAATTTCATCTCAATCAGTTTCATGGGAATATGCATTTTAAGATCTTGAATTACTGTTTCGTGACTAAATTAGAGCTGATGGTGTTAACAAACTATATAGCCATCCTGTATTTTGACTTTTAGACACATTATCTTTTTTTTGTTACTATTCAGCTGACCATCCTAAAATCCCATAAGAAATGAGATGGTGTTTTTGGTGTAACAATAACTTTATGATATTATATTTGGGTCTGTTATGTAGAACACAAATGATCATTATGTGATCTTCCAAGACATTGATTGAGCTTTGATCTAACTTTACTACAGAGCCGGCGCCAGAACGAATCAGTTAGACGGGCATTTGATTTCCATAGGGGGGCATGTTTTTTCACAGCAACTATGTGATTTTTTAAACGGGTTTTATAGTAAAGACATGTAATTTAACCATTTAATGTGGCATGAACACAACTTGTCTTCATCTGATTGTCAAACAAATCACTTAAAAAAGTAGGTTACCTTCACACGTTCGTCCAAAATCAGTGGTGTAAAGTAAAAATACTTTAAAGTACTACTTAAGTTATTTTTTGTGTGATCTGTACTTTGCTTTACTATTTATATGTTTGCCTACTTTTACTGTCACTTCACTACATTCCTAAAGAAAATAATCTACGTTTTACTCCATACATTTTCCTTGACACCCAAAAGTACTCGTTACATTTTCAATGCTTAGCAGGATACGAAAGTGGTCCAATTCACTCACTTATCAAGAGAACATCCCTGGTCATCCCTACTGCCTCTGATCTGGAGGACTCACTAAACACAAATACTTTGTTTGTAAATTATGTCTGCATGTTATAGTGTGCCCCTAGCTATCCGTAAATAAAATAAAGCAATACAAATGTGCCATCTGATTTTCTTATTATAAGCTATTTTAAATTATTTAACTTTTGATACTAAAGTATATTTTGCAATTCGATTTTCTTTTGATATTTAAGTATATTTAAAACCAAATACTTTTAGACTTTTACTCAAATAGTATTTTTCTGGGTGACTTTCACTTTTACTTGAGTCATTTTCTATGAAGGTATCTTTACTTTTACTCAAGTATGAAAGTTGGGTACTTTTTCCACCACTGTCCAAAATAATTCCAGCATCTGAGCAGTGGCTGAAACGATCTCACCGGAGAAATCATCCGAGCCAGCGAAACAGCACCCCTCTGCCTTGCTATGTGTAGCCCACGTATCTGATCTGTCTGGATGAAAAGAGTATGACATGCTGTTTCTGGCCAGACAGTATCAGATACATGGACTATATACTGTATATACTAAGACAGTAGGGAACTGTTTCACTCAATCGGATGCTTTATCTGAGATTGGCGCGTCTTTCTGACGGGTCTCGGTCAAATAAATGATCAATATTTAAATATTTTATTTGGGAGGGCAAGGAGGTACGGTAGGGCGGGCTTTACTAAGCGAGCACCATTGTGAGGACTACACCCCTGCAGAGAACAAGCTAATTGCAACGCACCTAGCCTACTGTTTTGCCTACTGTTTAATTGACTTACGGTACTTTTGTAGCACCTCATCAGCACATTTGTTGTAAGTAGTTAGTCCTAAGGCTAGCTTTTTTCAAAAATAAATTTGCTTCCTGTAGCACTAATTCCAAAAAGTTTTGGGACACTGTAAAGTCCATGGAGAATAAGAGCGCCTCCTCCCAGCTACCCACTGCACTGAGGATAGGAAACACTGTCACCACAGACAATCTGGACCCTCTCTTTCTAAAATTATTAGTTGAAACTGTTGCAACCTCTATTACTAGCCTATTCAACCTCTTTTCTATCGTGAGATCCCCAAAGATTGGAAAGCTGCCGCGGTCATCCCCCTCTTCAAAGGGGGAGACACTCTAGACCCAAACTGTTATAGACCTATATCCACCTTGCCCTGCCTTTCTAAAATCTTCGAAAGCCAAGTTAATAAACAGATCACCGACCATTTCAAATACCACCGTACCTTCTCCACTATGCAATCTGGTTTCTGAGCTGGTCATTGGTGCACCTCAGCCACGTTCAAGGTCCTAAACGATATCATAACCGCCATCAATAAAAGACTGTACTGTGCAGCCGTCTTCATCGACCTGGCCAAGGCTTTACACCACTGTCAATCACCGCATTTTTATCGGCAGACTCAATAGCCTTGGCTTCTCTAATGCCTGTCTGGCCGCCTGGTTCACCACTACTTCTCAGATAGAGTTCAGTGTGTCAAAACGGAGGGCCTGTTGTCCGGACCTCTGGCAGTCTCTATGGGGGTGCCACAGAGTTCAATTCTCGGGCCGACTCTCTTCTCTGTATACATCAATGATGTCGCTCTTGCTGTTGGTGATTCTCTGATCCACCTCTATGCAGACGACACCATTCTGTATACAATTGGCCCTTCTTTGGACACTGTGCTAACAAACCTCCAAACGAGCTTCAACACCATACAACACCTCTTCCGTGGCTTCCAACTGCTT
The DNA here is from genome assembly GCF_016432855.1 of Salvelinus namaycush. Classification (NCBI taxonomy): domain Eukaryota; kingdom Metazoa; phylum Chordata; class Actinopteri; order Salmoniformes; family Salmonidae; genus Salvelinus; species Salvelinus namaycush. The sequence continues at coordinate 8,574,710 of NC_052331.1, forward strand.
TTAAATGCTAGTAAAACTAAGTGCATGCTCTTCAACATATTGCTGCCCGCAACCTCCCGCCCGACTACCATCACTACTCTGGAAGGTTCTGACCTAGAATATGTGGACAACTACAAAACCTAGGTATCTGGTTAGACTGTAAACTCTCCTACCAGACTCACATTAAGCATCTCCAATCCAAAATTAAATCTAGACTCGGCTTCCTATTTTGCAACAAAGCCTCCTTCACTCATGCCGCCAAACATACCCTCGTAAAACTGACTATCCTACCAATCCTTGACTTCGACGATGTCATTTACAAAATAGCCCCCAACACTCTACTCAGAAAACTGGATGTAGTCTATCACAGTGCCATCCATTTTATCACCAAAGCCCCATATACTACCCACCACTGCGACCTGTATGTTCTCGTTGGATGGCCCTCACTACATATCCGTCGCCAAACCCACTGGCTCCAGGTCATCTATAAGTCTTTGCTAGGTAAAGCTCCGCCTTATCTCAGCTCACTGGTCACCATAGCAACACCCACCCGTAGCATACGCTCCAGCAGGTATATTGCACTGGTCACCCCCAAAGCCAAGACTTACTTTGGCCGCCTTTCCTTCCAGTTCTCTGCTGCCAATGACTGGAACAAATTGCAAAATTCTCTGAAGCTGGAGTCTTATATATCCCTCCTTAACTTTAAGCATCAGCTGTCTGAGCAGCTTATTGATCACTGTACCTGTACACAGCCAATCTGTAAATAGCACACCCGACTACATCATCCCCATATTATTACTTACCCTCTTGCTCTTTTTCACCCCAGTATCTCTACTTGCACATTCATCATCTGCACATCTATCACTGCAGTATTAATGCTAAATTGTAATTATTTTCACCTCTAGGGCCTATTTATTGCCTACCTCCCTACTCTTCTACATTTGCACACACTGTACATCGATTTTTCTATTTTTATTTTATTTTGTGTTATTGACTGTACGTTTGTTTATGTGTAACCATGTGTTGTTGTTTTTGTCGCACTGCTTTGCTTTATCTTGGTCACCACACCCTTATGATACTGTATATATTTGAATAAACGCAATGTGACTGCAAGAGACAGGTTGGAATGTCTGATTTAAATACGGAAGATATCAACTTTTTTTTCTAAATTAGGGGTGTTTGAATTTGTTGAACAATTGCGGGACATGATTGTTTGGTTGCGGCATGCGGAACAAAGCCAAAGGGCAAAAATGCGGGACTGTACAACACAATCCGGGAGATGTGGTAACCCAGCACAATGCACACAACACTAAATGCTTTACCAAGCTAGCTATCTAGAAGATAACTGAATTCCCTCATTATCCAATACTGCCAGTGCCAGTTCGCTTTCTTGCTAACGTTAGCTAAACAGTTAGCATCGCCATTTAGCACAACATAACTAGCTAGCTACTTCTAGACAGCTAACATGTAGCTGCTTCATTCAAAAACGAATAAATTTGAATATAATGTTGCTAGCTATGCTAGTTACCTAGTTGTGGCCATCTGGTTAGTATCAACAAGGGCTTACTACAAATTCTAACAAGCTAGCAACAACATTAGCACAGCTTGCTAGTTAGCTTACATTAGCTACACTACAGCATGCACAAGCCAAACAAGCTACTGCACCTTGTGGCCTGTAGAATTTAAACGGAGCAAATCAAAGATGAAACTGTTCTATGGGAAAAGCAAATAGTTAACTGCAGACACTCTGCTAAGTACCTATCAGCAGTCAGATTTCTTGGTGTTTCTGACCCTTTAGTCTCCAATTAATGGGGATGATTTGGCACCGTCTAAGTATATTTTGGGGTAAACTGTCCCAAAGAGTGCCGTTTTGGCTATACGTTAGACAGGTTTTATTTATTGTAGATTTTTATTCAAGTTCTTTGTTTGCAAAACTCCTGGAGCTAGACACAATTTTCTTTGCATGGCAAAATACACACACTCTCTCGGCAAAGCCATCAGGTCGGGGAAACGGCGTGGGCTGGGTAGATTTTTCCCAGAACAAGAAGGGCAACAGATGTCACAATCTCTACACTGGACTTTTAGTTAGCTTATCCCTGAGAGATAGAACGAAAGAAAGGTATGAGATGCATCAGCATTGGCAGTTAATGTGTCATTTCTATTGGCCGTTGTTAACATGACATTTCATGGCCAGGATAATGGAGTATTGGAGGGCTGCAGGGCTATTGGCTGTATTGTGCAGTAAGTGTAGTGAAGGGCTTTTGTGATTTGCTCCCCAGGCAGAAGTCAATGCCAGGACTCTACTGCTGCTTTCTGAGCTGCATTCTGTCAGTTGGAACAGCATAAAATGACCAGTGAATGTCTTTTGGAAAGCCCCCCTCTCTAGCCTGTGCTGAAAGTTGTGTTCGATAGTAAACCATCTCTTTCCCATGTAGCTCTTTGGGAAATGTGACGTTGGAACTTAGAAAGAAAAACTGTGACACTAGGGGTTTAATAGGGGGGTGTAATCAAGTCAAGAGGTAAAGAGGGACACAAACTGCTCAGGGACCGAGAGACGTAGATATATGAGGGATGAATAATAACTATGTGTTATAAGAAGCCCTCGAAAGTTAGGAGAGTGTGTGGAAAATGGAGTTCTACAATGGGAAAACGTTAGGTTAACGTGTATAGGTTTACTATAAAATACATCTTATGAAATGCGCTCTGTATTTTCTTAATGCATTGTTTATGTTCTGTTTTTACCTATTGACCATGATACGTGTTTAAATAGCGTATGCCACCGCCATGAAGACGGCAGTTGTTTCTTTAATGCTGTTGGTGCATTTTTTTTTCTGCTTGAAACAAAATGCATGTTTTTGACCAGATGAAAATGAAAAAAGTAACATAATATTGTGCTACCTAATTTATTTCCTGATGTTGGTTTTATGTTTTCCTGTTTTGTAATGGGAGAAAAAATGAGCTATGGTTAACATGAGAGAGAGAGAGAGACACACACACACACAGACACACACACACACCCTTCTCTCGCCATACACCAAATAATAAAAATGGCTCTAGAGCTGCCGGGAGGTTGCCTGTAGGAGGGAGGAAGCACAGGCCTCTCTATCCCTCCTCTCCCGTCTCTTTTCCTTCTCTACTCTCCTCTCTCTGTGCTGAGGATATAGAACCTTCGATGTTGCTTCTTCTGAGGGACCCATGGAGAGCTACGGGGTTGGAGCAGAACAGGGGCTGGGGGTCATGCCGACCCTGCATGCTTTCAACATCAATAGTGCAACATACGTGTGATATGACCAATGACTAACAGCTGAGATGATTTAAGCAGCTTTTGGGCACAGATCTAGCATCATCTAGCACTGCCACTGCTAGTCGCCTGAGGAAATTCACTGGCCTTTCATTCAACCCGTTTAGCACAGACTGAATCTACAAAGACATGGCAGGACCAAGACCAAATAAAGGCTAAACAGTACTTACTGAGACATCTTTCGCTACTGCATATTTTGGCAAATAATGTACTGTGCATCAATTTATATTTCCCGTTGCCTTTCAGTTGAGCGCAAACATAACTGACGAGGACATGTTGAGGCAAATGGTGTAATGTGAAATATTATTGTTTTGGTGTTATACAGAACTATTTCACTTGTTATTGGTTGTATGCTGAAAGACTTGGTGTTGGTGGAAATATGAATGGTTATCACAGATGTGGTTATACATTGGAGCAAAGACAGGGTAGCCTACTTATCTCCTAAATTTGAAGGCCCAATGGCTTGTGATTGCTAGCTTCTGTGGTCTATGTTGTTTTAATGACACAGGGTTTTAACGTGGGAAAAAATCTTTCAAAAACATAATAGTAAACATGTCCAAAAGATTGTAAATGTTTTATAATAATTAATAAAATATCAGTCTCAAGTTTTTACTTTTATAATAAAGTAGCACCTTTAAAACATGTCTGTCTATGTGTGCATGACAATGTTCTATTTTATGGTGTTTCATGTGTGCTATTTTTTACCACATGAGTCTTTTTCTGGGTTGGTTGACGGTTGTGAATTTTCACGTGATCACATAACCTTTCACATGTGAAATCATGTGAAACCACGTGGTTTTGGAAGACTTCACATGTGATGATATTTCACATGAAGTTTCGTGTTGATTTTCACGTGATCACATAACCTTTCACATGTTTCACGTTTTCACGCGATGCCCTGCAAACAAAAATGTGTCGTTAGGATGTCCCCGGAACGTCGTGAAATAGCTGCAGATTTTTCATGACATACATGATTACATTCATGCCGTCACCTGTGATTTGAACTCACAACCTCTTGGTTCGCAGTATTCTGATCTTCCTGCCACCATGTCTTTGTCAATGACTGATTTCACCTGTATTCCTACACTTTGGACTTCAAAGGAAATCTCAGCTTTGTTAAAAGTACACTCAATAAAAACTATTATATTGATCGTAGTGATTCAGGAGTAACATTAAAAAAGAACAATATGTCCCACCAACATTAGACAACTATACAGAAAACCCTCAATATGCTGGAGGGAAAATTTGATCAATGATGAGAAAAGGTGAACTGATAACTAAAATAGAAGTGCAAATTACACTATTTTGCTAAGTGCAGAGCTGCATTATAGGTAATGAATGTGTAGGGGACTTCTGAGAATGCTGCAGACTTCATGGTGCAGCAGATCAGCATACCCCAAATCCCAGGTGGGATCCTATTGAAAAGTCAGTACTGAAGTAATCATGCCAAATGTAATCATATGGTCAATGACTAAACATATTAACAACAATTTTGCTGAACAGCATACCACTTACCTTAAAACCCCCATACCATTTAATGACTTCCCTTACACTTTTATTTAAAAATGTTCACCTGAAAACAGAAGAGACACGAGGTCAGTTGTTCACGTGGGAAAGCATATGTATTCAATATAGAGTTCACATTGTCATGCCACCTTTTCGTGTGAGGGGAAGTGCAGATTCACATGCGGAAACCTGACTGTCACATGTCGAATTTGTGTTGTTTCTTGGTAGGCCGATTAGATGTTGAAGTTCTGCTTCCCACTTTGTTACATTTATTTCACATGAGATCGAGTTTGTAGCTTCACATTATTATTTTGCAGAGAGAGAGAAGCTAGCGTGGAAGGAGCGTGTCGCTTTTACGTGTTGTCACGTGTTATCACATTAACTTCACATGAGGAGATCTTAAGCCTGTGTCACACGAAGCAATTTAGATACAATTGCTGTTGCAGACGCAAGTTGCAAATGATATCTTCTCAAGCAACTTTGTTGATACTCAAAGCAGTTCAAACGCAAATGAAATGGCATGCAACGTCCAATCCTGTCATATGTCACATCATGGTTTCATAAACTATTTGTTGGATGTATAATTTACCTAGCTAGCCAAAATGTTGCATATTTGCCAACCATGTTTTACCAAGCTAGCTAGCTAACCAAGCAAACAACAAGCTACGCTAGCTAGCTAGCTAGTGCAGTTCATGTTGGACAATGCTGCAGCAGCATACCACCCTGCATCCCACTACTGGCTTGCCTCTGAAGCTAAGCGGGGTTAGTCCTGGTTGTTCAAAATTATACAATTCATATTTTTTCAACCTGAGACTCAATGACATTGGCTCATTTTCTGTGAAGAACATGTAAAATAACACATTTTCATTGAGTGCACACTGTGCACCACACTACACATTTATATTACATATGTGGTGTTCGGGTCCGATTGACCCGAGGGTAATAAAAGTTTGAAAAAGTGTGTGTCAAATCAAATACCATACCACGTGTTTAGCAGATGTTATTGCAGGTGTAGCGAAATGCTTGTGTTTCTAGCTCCAACAGTGAAAACAAGTTAAAAGGAATCAAAAACGTTTGCTGTGAGTCTTCACTCTGTCTTCCTCCTCCCTGGGCCTGCTGTTTCAACATAGCACCAAGAACCTGTCTGTCTCCCTGCCTGTCTGTCTGTAGTGTGTGAAACTACACCATGTCTTCACTCTGTCTTCCTCCTCCCTGGGTCTGCTGTTTCAACACCAAGAACCTGTCTGTCTCCCTGCCTGTCTGTAGTGTGTGAAACTACACCATGTCTTCACTATGTCTTCCTCCTCCCTGGGCCTGCTGTTTCAACATAGCACCAACAACCTGTCTGTCTCCCTGCCTGTCTGTCTGTAGTGTGTGAAAGTACACCATGTCTTCACTCTCTCTTCCTCCTCCCTGGGCCTGCTGTTTCAACATAGCACCAACAACCTGTCTGTCTCCCTGCCTGTCTGTCTGTAGTGTGTGAAACTACACCATGTCTCCACTATGTCTTCCTCCTCCCTGGGCCTGCTTTTTCAACATAGCACCAATAACCTGTCTGTCTCCCTGCCTCTCTGTCTGTAGTGTGTGAAACTACACCATGTCTTCACTCTGTCACGATCTTTCAAGATCGAACCCAGAAGCAGACCAGGACAAGGAGCGTAGGAAGAAGGTGAGTATTTATTTACAGTGAAATGTGAAAAGGTAGATATATCCAGATGGCGTAGCGGGCAGCGGTGGTGAGTAGATGAGAGGAAATAGGTGAATCCAATGTAGTAGCAGAATCCTCTGTCAACCAGGCGGGAATGGAGTGAATGATCCAGGTGAGTAACTGAAGACAAAACAAACGGAGGTAAGTTCAAGGCAAGCAATACGTAAATGAAAACAACAAAACAAATTCTATCCAACTGGAGTCTGGTACTCAGGCACAACATACTGTTCATGGCTAACGATCCGGCAGGGAATGGAAGTCAGGTCAGAGCTTTTGAAGGGTAGAGATGATGATCAGGACAGGTGTGCAGATTACTGACGGGAAACAGGTGCGGGTGAAATCAATCTCCCAATGAGCTAATTCGCCCGGCAACCAGACAGGGTGCGTTCCAGGACACCTGAAACACACTCCAGGACAGACACACAGGCAAACCCAGACTCAGGAAGCGGGATTCGTGACAGTACCCCCCCTCCGACGAACGCCACCGGGCGGACTACCTGGAGCGCCAGGATGGAGGCGGTAGAAGTCACGAATCAGGTCGTCATCCAGAATCTGTCGCCGAGGAATCCAACTCCTCTCCTCTGGACCATATCCTTCCCAGTCCACTAGAAACTGGTACCCTCGACCCCGCCGTCTGGAGTCCATGATGCGGCGCACCGTGTAGACAGGACCACCTCCGATCATCCGAGGAGGAGGAGGACGAGGAGGAGGAGGCAACAGAGGACTGAGGTGAACCGGCTTGAGACAGGAGACATGAAAAGTGGGATGCACTCTAAGTGTTGCAGGCAACTTGAGTCGAACCACCACAGGATTTATGATTCTCTCCACTACAAACGGACCAATGAACTTAGGTGACAACTTCCTTGACTCCGTCCGTAGAGGAAGATCCCGTGTAGCCAACCAAACCTTATCTCCAACCGTATAAGCTGGGGCAGGAATACGGCGACGGTTCGCCTGTATCTGATACCGGTCAGAAACTCTAAGGAGAGCCTTCCTGGCCCGATGCCAGGTCCGGTGGCAACGACGAATATGGGTCTGGACAGAGGGAACCGAGAGATCCCTCTCCTGAGAAGGAAACAAAGGAGGTTGGTATCCGTAAAGGCATTGGAAGGGGGACATCCCAGTGGCAGATGAAGGAAGGGTATTATGGGCATACTCAACCCAGGGTAATTGAGATGACCAAGAGGTGGGATCAGAGGAGACAAGACAACGCAGCGTGGACTCCATCTTCTGGTTGGCTCTCTCCGCTTGACCATTAGATTGTGGGTGAAATCCAGAAGTGAGACTGACTGTAGCTCCAATGGCCAAACAGAAGGATTTCCAGACAGCAGAGGTAAACTGAGGACCACGGTCAGACACAATGTCACTGGGCAATCCGTGAACCCTGAAAACCTCCCTGACCAGGATCTCGGACGTCTCCGTAGCCGATGGAAGCTTGGAGAGAGGAACAAAATGAGCAAACTTGCTGAATCTGTCCACAATGGTCAGAATGACCGTGTTCCCAACAGAAGGGGGCAATCCCGTGACAAAATCCAGGGCCAGATGCGACCAAGGTCGCCGAGGAATAGGTAGGGGGTGAAGAAGCCCAGAGCTGGGCCGATTGGTACTCTTGTTCTGGGCACAAACAGGACATGCGGCAACAAACCTCCGGGTATCTTCTCCCATGGCAGGCCACCAAAAACGTCTGCGCAGTAGTGCCATAGTCCGAGCAACGCCAGGGTGACAAGCTATCTTGCTGGCGTGGGACCACTGAAGGACAGCAGAACGGACCGACTCGGGTACGAACAACCGACCGGGTGGACCGTTTCCGGGGCCGGGCTGCGTCCGAAGGGCCGCCATCACATCCTCCTCTATCCTCCATGTAACGGCTCCCACGACAACATTCTGGGGAAGAATCGTCTCAGTCTTGACCCCACTCTCCTCCGTCTTAGAGAACATCCGGGACAGGGCGTCCGCCTTCCCGTTCTTAGACCCAGGTCGGAACGTCAGGGAAAAATTGAAACGTCCAAAAAACAAGGCCCACCTAGCCTGACGGGCGTTGAGACGTTTAGCCGATTGTACGTAAGCCAGATTCTTGTGGTCAGTCCAGACCACAAACGGTTGCTCCGCTCCCTCCAACCAGTGCCGCCACTCCTCCAAGGCAAGCTTCACAGCGAGAAGCTCCCGGTTACCCACATCGTAGTTTCTTTCAGCTGGAGAAAGACGACCAGAGTAGAAAGCGCAGGGATGGAGTTTACCGTCAGTGGAGCTACGCTGGGACAGGATGGCGCCCACACCCACATCAGAAGCATCCACTTCCACAACGAACTGACGGGAAGTGTCAGGTTGAGAGAGAATCGGGGCGTTGGTGAATCGGCTCTTCAAGTCCAGAAATGCTCGGTCTGCCTCAGGAGTCCAACAGAACTTTCTGGTGCAAGACGTCAGGGCAGTTAAAGGTGCAGCCACCCGGCTGTAGTCACGGATAAACCTCCGATAAAAATTCGCAAACCCCAGGAATCTCTGGAGCTGCAATCTTGTACCGGGCTGGACCCAATCCCGAACCGCCCGAACCTTCTCTTGGTCCATCTTGATCTCTCCCCTGGATATGATGTACCCGAGGAAGGACGTTGTATGGGCGTGAAAATCACACTTCTCCGCCTTCACGAACAGACGGTTCTCCAATAACCGCTGCAGGACCTGCTTGACATGCAGAACGTGGCTAGAAAGCTCCTTTGAGAAGATGAGGATATCATCCAGGTAAACGAACACAAAAATACCAATCATATCTCTCAAAACGTCATTTACCATACTTTGGAACACCGCCGGAGCGTTGGTCAGTCCAAACGGCATCACCTGGTACTCAAAATGTCCCATCGGAGTATTGAACCCAGTCAACCACTCGTCCCCCTCCTTGATCCGAACCAAATGATAAGCATTACGTAAATCAAGCTTCGTAAAAACCGTAGCACCCTGTAAGGAATCGAAAGCCGAGCTCATCAAGGGCAGGGGATACTTGTTCTTAACCGTAATCTCATTCAAACCCCGATAATCAATACACGGTCGAAGAGAACCATCCTTCTTGCTCACAAAAAAAAAATCCTGCTCCCAAAGGTGATGACGATGGCCGAATGAGACCTGTAGCTAGAGACTCCTTGATGTAGGTCTCCAAGGCCTCACGTTCCGGTCGAGAGATACTGTATAACCGTCCCTTGGGAAAGGCAGATCCAGGAAACAGATTAATCGCACAATCATAAGGTCGGTGGGGAGGAAGAGACAGAGCCTTCTGTTTACTGAATACCTCACCCAACTCGTGATATGTTTCTGGAACCAGGGACAAATCAGGAGGAGCAGAGTCACTGACCTGACTGGAAACAGCAGGAGAACAGGCAGTCCTAAGGCAGTTAGCATGACACTCAATGTTCCAACTAGTTACCTTCCCTGTCACCCAATCAAACGAGGGATTGTGTTCCTTCAGCCAGGGGTAACCAAGAACCAGAGGAACATGGGGCGAGGACAAAATGAAGAAAGAGATAAACTCTGAATGATTTCCCGACACCAACATCTTAACCGGTTCAGTCCTCATAGTGATCCGTGCCAGACTACTGCCGTTCAGAGTGGTTGCTTCAATGGCTTCCGGCAATTGCTCCTTGGAAAGCCCCAGCTGTTCCACCAAGTCGGCATCCATAAAGTTGCCATCGGCACCTGAATCGATAAAAGCGTTCAGGTCAAAACTCTGATCCTTATTCATAAGGGTCGCAGGAAAACGGGGTCTGACAAGATCCTTGAGAGATTGAAACTGGCTCGCTAAAATTCCTCCCAAATTTAGCGAGCCGGGCAGTTTAACGGGCGCTGTGGACAAGCGGAGTTGTAATGTCCCGATCTACCACAGTAGAAAGAGCTATTGGTCTCACGTCTACGTTGGCGCTCCTCCTTAGTTAGCCCGTGTCGCCCCACTTGCATTGGTTCAGAATCTGGTGGCAAGACTCCTCCACTAATCCCGTGTGGAGAATCACGATCAATACGTCCTGGTTCACCTCCTGAACCGAATGGTAACCGAGTTACAGATTGATTGGATAGACCCCACTGCTTCTCCCTCCTCTCTCGGACTCTATTATCAACCCGAATAGATAAAGCGACCAAGCTGTCTAAGTCACTAGGCTCTGGATAAGAAATCAGCTCATCCTTAAGTTCATCTGACAACCCCTTGTAAAAAACCGCTTGTAGTGACTCCTCATTCCAACCACTCTCCACAGCCAATGTCCTGAACTCAATCATAAAATCTGCCACACTGCGATCTCCTTGGCGAAGAGAGAACAAACGTTTAGCTGCGTCCTTACCTCGGACTGGATGATCAAAAAGCTTCCTCATCTCTCCCGTGAACTCCTGATATGAAGCCGTGCAGGTTCCCTGTCGTTCCCAAACGGCTGAAGCCCATTCCAGAGCTCTTCCACGCAACAGTTCAATAACCAAGGCTATCCTAGCCTTGTCAGTGGCGTAAGAATGGGGCTGTAGATCAAACACTAACCCACACTGCATAAGAAACGAACGGCATTTTCCCAAATCCCCTTCATATTTATCAGGCGTCGGTACCTTGGGTTCACGAAATGGAACCGCTTCAGACACGGCAGGTGAGATGGGTGAAACCGGTGGTGAATGAATCACCTGCAAACTGAGCTGATCCTGGACTTGTGTCAAGCTAGCAGATAAATTCTGGATCGAACTCGCTATCTCCTGTAGCGCCGTATTGTGTTGTCCCAATTTCTTCTCCTGCAGGGTAATGGCATGGCAAACGGAGTCCAGGTCCGCTGGGTTCATTACTGGCCGGATCGTTCTGTCACGATCTTTCAAGATTGAACCCAGAAGCAGACCAGGACAAGGAGCGTAGGAAGAAGGTGAGTATTTATTTACAGTGAAATGTGAAAAGGTAGATATATCCAGATGGCGTAGCGGGCAGCGGTGGTGAGTAGATGAGAGGAAATAGGTGAATCCAATGTAGTAGCAGAATCCTCTGTCAACCAGGCGGGAATGGAGTGAATGATCCAGGTGAGTAACTGAAGACAAAACAAACGGAGGTAAGTTCAAGGCAAGCAATACGTAAATGAAAACAACAAAACAAATTCTATCCAACTGGAGTCTGGTACTCAGGCACAACATACTGTTCATGGCTAACGATCCGGCAGGGAATGGAAGTCAGGTCAGAGCTTTTGAAGGGTAGAGATGATGATCAGGACAGGTGTGCAGATTACTGACGGGAAACAGGTGCGGGTGAAATCAATCTCCCAATGAGCTAATTCGCCCGGCAACCAGACAGGGTGCGTTCCAGGACACCTGAAACACACTCCAGGACAGACACACAGGCAAACCCAGACTCAGGAAGCGGGATTCGTGACACACTCTGTCTTCCTCCTCCCTGGGCCTGCTGTTTCAACACCAGGAACCTGTCTGTCTCTCTGCCTGTCTGTCTGTAGTGTGTGAAACTCCACCATGTCTTCACTCTCTCTTCCTCCTCCCTGGGCCTGTTGTTTCAACATAGGACCAAGAACCTGTCTGTCTCCCTGCCTGTCTGTCTGTAGTGTGTGAAACTCCACCATGTCTTCACTCTCTCTTCCTCCTCCCTGGGCCTGCTGTTTCAACATAGCACCAAAAACCTGTCTGTCTGTCTTCCTGCCTGTCTGTCTGTAGTGTGTGAAACTACACCATGTCTTCACTCTGTCTTCCTCCTCCCTGGGCCTGCTGTTTCAACATAGCACAAATAACCTGTCTGTCTCCTTGCCTGTCTGTCTGTAGTGGGTGAAACTACACCATGTCTTCACTCTGTCTTCCTCCTCCCTGGGCCTGCTGTTTCAACACCAAGAACCTGTCTGTCTCCCTGCCTGTCTGTCTGTAGTGTGTGAAACTACATCATGTCTTCACTCTGTCTTCCTCCTCCCTGGGCCTACTGTTTCAACACCAAGAACCTGTCTGTCTCCCTGCCTGTCTGTCTGTAGTGTGTGAAACTACACCATGTCTTCACTCTGTCTTCCTCCTCCCTGGGCCTGCTGTTTCAACATAGCACCAATAACCTGTCTGTCTCCCTGCCTGTCTGTCTGTAGTGTGTGAAACTACACCATGTCTTCACTATGTCTTCCTCCTCCCTGGGCCTGCTGTTTCAACATAGCACCAAGAACCTGTCTGTCTTCCTGCCTGTCTGTCTGTAGTGTGTGAAACTACACCATGTCTTCACTCTGTCTTCCTCCTCCTGGGCCTGCTGTTTCAATATAGCATCAAGAACCTGTCTGTCTCCCTGCCTGTCTGTCTGTAGTGTGTGAAACTACACCATGTCTTCACTCTGTCTTCCTCCTCCCTGGGCCTGCTGTTTCAACATAGCACCAAGAACCTGTCTGTCTCCCTGCCTCTCTGTCTGTAGTGTGTGAAACTACACCATGTCTTCACTCTGTCTTCCTCCTCCCTGGGCCTGCTGTTTCAACATAGCACCAAGAACCTGTCTGTCTCCCTGCCTGTCTGTCTGTAGTGTGTGAAACTACACCATGTCTTCACTATGTCTTCCTCCTCCCTGGGCCTGCTGTTTCAACATAGCACCAATAACCTGTCTGTCTCCCTGCCTCTCTGTCTGTAGTGTGTGAAACTACACCATGTCTTCACTCTCTCTTCCTCCTCCCTGGGCCTGCTGTTTCAACATAGCACCAATAACCTGTGTGTCTCCCTGCCTGTCTGTCTGTAGTGTGTGAAACTACACCATGTCTTCACTCTGTCTTCCTCCTCCCTGGGCCTGCTGTTTCAACACCAGGAACCTGTCTGTCTCTCTGCCTGTCTGTCTGTAGTGTGTGAAACTCCACCATGTCTTCACTCTCTCTTCCTCCTCCCTGGGCCTGTTGTTTCAACATAGGACCAAGAACCTGTCTGTCTCCCTGCCTGTCTGTCTGTAGTGTGTGAAACTCCACCATGTCTTCACTCTCTCTTCCTCCTCCCTGGGCCTGCTGTTTCAACATAGCACCAAAAACCTGTCTGTCTGTCTTCCTGCCTGTCTGTCTGTAGTGTGTGAAACTACACCATGTCTTCACTCTGTCTTCCTCCTCCCTGGGCCTGCTGTTTCAACATAGCACAAATAACCTGTCTGTCTCCTTGCCTGTCTGTCTGTAGTGGGTGAAACTACACCATGTCTTCACTCTGTCTTCCTCCTCCCTGGGCCTGCTGTTTCAACACCAAGAACCTGTCTGTCTCCCTGCCTGTCTGTCTGTAGTGTGTGAAACTACATCATGTCTTCACTCTGTCTTCCTCCTCCCTGGGCCTACTGTTTCAACACCAATAACCTGTCTGTCTCCCTGCCTGTCTGTCTGTAGTGTGTGAAACTACACCATGTCTTCACTCTGTCTTCCTCCTCCCTGGGCCTGCTGTTTCAACATAGCACCAAGAACCTGTCTGTCTTCCTGCCTGTCTGTCTGTAGTGTGTGAAACTACACCATGTCTTCACTCTGTCTTCCTCCTCCTGGGCCTGCTGTTTCAACATAGCATCAAGAACCTGTCTGTCTCCCTGCCTGTCTGTCTGTAGTGTGTGAAACTACACCATGTCTTCACTCTGTCTTCCTCCTCCTGGGCCTGCTGTTTCAACATAGCACCAAGAACCTGTCTGTCTCCCTGCCTGTCTGTCTGTAGTGTGTGAAACTACACCATGTCTTCACTATGTCTTCCTCCTCCCTGGGCCTGCTGTTTCAACATAGCACCAATAACCTGTCTGTCTCCCTGCCTCTCTGTCTGTAGTGTGTGAAACTACACCATGTCTTCACTATGTCTTCCTCCTCCCTGGGCCTGCTGTTTCAACATAGCACCAATAACCTGTGTGTCTCCCTGCCTGTCTGTCTGTAGTGTGTGAAACTACACCATGTCTTCACTCTGTCTTCCTCCTCCCTGGGCCTGCTGTTTCAACACCAGGAACCTGTCTGTCTCTCTGCCTGTCTGTCTGTAGTGTGTGAAACTCCACCATGTCTTCACTCTCTCTTCCTCCTCCCTGGGCCTGTTGTTTCAACATAGGACCAAGAACCTGTCTGTCTCCCTGCCTGTCTGTCTGTAGTGTGTGAAACTCCACCATGTCTTCACTCTCTCTTCCTCCTCCCTGGGCCTGCTGTTTCAACATAGCACCAAAAACCTGTCTGTCTGTCTTCCTGCCTGTCTGTCTGTAGTGTGTGAAACTACACCATGTCTTCACTCTGTCTTCCTCCTCCCTGGGCCTGCTGTTTCAACATAGCACAAATAACCTGTCTGTCTCCTTGCCTGTCTGTCTGTAGTGGGTGAAACTACACCATGTCTTCACTCTGTCTTCCTCCTCCCTGGGCCTGCTGTTTCAACACCAAGAACCTGTCTGTCTCCCTGCCTGTCTGTCTGTAGTGTGTGAAACTACATCATGTCTTCACTCTGTCTTCCTCCTCCCTGGGCCTACTGTTTCAACACCAATAACCTGTCTGTCTCCCTGCCTGTCTGTCTGTAGTGTGTGAAACTACACCATGTCTTCACTCTGTCTTCCTCCTCCCTGGGCCTGCTGTTTCAACATAGCACCAATAACCTGTCTGTCTCCCTGCCTGTCTGTCTGTAGTGTGTGAAACTACACCATGTCTTCACTATGTCTTCCTCCTCCCTGGGCCTGCTGTTTCAACATAGCACCAAGAACCTGTCTGTCTCCCTGCCTGTCTGTCTGTAGTGTGTGAAACTACACCATGTCTTCACTCTGTCTTCCTCCTCCTGGGCCTGCTGTTTCAACATAGCATCAAGAACCTGTCTGTCTCCCTGCCTCTCTGTCTGTAGTGTGTGAAACTACACCATGTCTTCACTATGTCTTCCTCCTCCCTGGGCCTGCTGTTTCAACATAGCACCAAGAACCTGTCTGTCTCCCTGCCTGTCTGTCTGTAGTGTGTGAAACTACACCATGTCTTCACTCTGTCTTCCTCCTCCCTGGGCCTGCTGTTTCAACATAGCACCAAGAACCTGTCTGTCTCCCTGCCTGTCTGTCTGTAGTGTGTGAAACTACACCATGTCTTCACTATGTCTTCCTCCTCCCTGGGCCTGCTTTTTCAACATAGCACCAATAACCTGTCTGTCTCCCTGCCTCTCTGTCTGTAGTGTGTGAAACTACACCATGTCTTCACTATGTCTTCCTCCTCCCTGGGCCTGCTGTTTCAACATAGCACCAATAACCTGTGTGTCTCCCTGCCTGTCTGTCTGTAGTGTGTGAAACTACACCATGTCTTCACTCTGTCTTCCTCCTCCCTGGGCCTGCTGTTTCAACACCAGGAACCTGTCTGTCTCCCTGCCTGTCTGTGTGTAGTGTGTGAAACTCCACCATGTCTTCACTCTCTCTTCCTCCTCCCTGGGCCTGTTGTTTCAACATAGGACCAAGAACCTGTCTGTCTCCCTGCCTGTCTGTCTGTAGTGTGTGAAACTACATCATGTCTTCACTCTGTCTTCCTCCTCCCTGGGCCTACTGTTTCAACACCAAGAACCTGTCTGTCTCCCTGCCTGTCTGTCTGTAGTGTGTGAAACTACACCATGTCTTCACTCTGTCTTCCTCCTCCCTGGGCCTGCTGTTTCAACATAGCACCAATAACCTGTCTGTCTCCCTGCCTGTCTGTCTGTAGTGTGTGAAACTACACCATGTCTTCACTATGTCTTCCTCCTCCCTGGGCCTGCTGTTTCAACATAGCACCAAGAACCTGTCTGTCTTCCTGCCTGTCTGTCTGTAGTGTGTGAAACTACACCATGTCTTCACTCTGTCTTCCTCCTCCTGGGCCTGCTGTTTCAACATAGCATCAAGAACCTGTCTGTCTCCCTGCCTGTCTGTCTGTAGTGTGTGAAACTACACCATGTCTTCACTCTGTCTTCCTCCTCCCTGGGCCTGCTGTTTCAACATAGCACCAAGAACCTGTCTGTCTCCCTGCCTCTCTGTCTGTAGTGTGTGAAACTACACCATGTCTTCACTCTGTCTTCCTCCTCCCTGGGCCTGCTGTTTCAACATAGCACCAAGAACCTGTCTGTCTCCCTGCCTGTCTGTCTGTAGTGTGTGAAACTACACCATGTCTTCACTATGTCTTCCTCCTCCCTGGGCCTGCTGTTTCAACATAGCACCAATAACCTGTCTGTCTCCCTGCCGCTCTGTCTGTAGTGTGTGAAACTACACCATGTCTTCACTATGTCTTCCTCCTCCCTGGGCCTGCTGTTTCAACATAGCACCAATAACCTGTGTGTCTCCCTGCCTGTCTGTCTGTAGTGTGTGAAACTACACCATGTCTTCACTCTGTCTTCCTCCTCCCTGGGCCTGCTGTTTCAACACCAGGAACCTGTCTGTCTCTCTGCCTGTCTGTCTGTAGTGTGTGAAACTCCACCATGTCTTCACTCTCTCTTCCTCCTCCCTGGGCCTGTTGTTTCAACATAGGACCAATAACCTGTGTGTCTCCCTGCCTGTCTGTCTGTAGTGTGTGAAACTACACCATGTCTTCACTCTGTCTTCCTCCTCCCTGGGCCTGCTGTTTCAACACCAGGAACCTGTCTGTCTCCCTGCCTGTCTGTGTGTAGTGTGTGAAACTCCACCATGTCTTCACTCTCTCTTCCTCCTCCCTGGGCCTGTTGTTTCAACATAGGACCAAGAACCTGTCTGTCTCCCTGCCTGTCTGTCTGTAGTGTGTGAAACTACATCATGTCTTCACTCTGTCTTCCTCCTCCCTGGGCCTACTGTTTCAACACCAAGAACCTGTCTGTCTCCCTGCCTGTCTGTCTGTAGTGTGTGAAACTACACCATGTCTTCACTCTGTCTTCCTCCTCCCTGGGCCTGCTGTTTCAACATAGCACCAATAACCTGTCTGTCTCCCTGCCTGTCTGTCTGTAGTGTGTGAAACTACACCATGTCTTCACTATGTCTTCCTCCTCCCTGGGCCTGCTGTTTCAACATAGCACCAAGAACCTGTCTGTCTTCCTGCCTGTCTGTCTGTAGTGTGTGAAACTACACCATGTCTTCACTCTGTCTTCCTCCTCCTGGGCCTGCTGTTTCAACATAGCATCAAGAACCTGTCTGTCTCCCTGCCTGTCTGTCTGTAGTGTGTGAAACTACACCATGTCTTCACTCTGTCTTCCTCCTCCCTGGGCCTGCTGTTTCAACATAGCACCAAGAACCTGTCTGTCTCCCTGCCTGTCTGTCTGTAGTGTGTGAAACTACACCATGTCTTCACTCTGTCTTCCTCCTCCCTGGGCCTGCTGTTTCAACATAGCACCAAGAACCTGTCTGTCTCCCTGCCTGTCTGTCTGTAGTGTGTGAAACTACACCATGTCTTCACTATGTCTTCCTCCTCCCTGGGCCTGCTGTTTCAACATAGCACCAATAACCTGTCTGTCTCCCTGCCTCTCTGTCTGTAGTGTGTGAAACTACACCATGTCTTCACTATGTCTTCCTCCTCCCTGGGCCTGCTGTTTCAACATAGCACCAATAACCTGTGTGTCTCCCTGCCTGTCTGTCTGTAGTGTGTGAAACTACACCATGTCTTCACTCTGTCTTCCTCCTCCCTGGGCCTGCTGTTTCAACACCAGGAACCTGTCTGTCTCTCTGCCTGTCTGTCTGTAGTGTGTGAAACTCCACCATGTCTTCACTCTCTCTTCCTCCTCCCTGGGCCTGTTGTTTCAACATAGGACCAAGAACCTGTCTGTCTCCCTGCCTGTCTGTCTGTAGTGTGTGAAACTCCACCATGTCTTCACTCTCTCTTCCTCCTCCCTGGGCCTGCTGTTTCAACATAGCACCAAAAACCTGTCTGTCTGTCTTCCTGCCTGTCTGTCTGTAGTGTGTGAAACTACACCATGTCTTCACTCTGTCTTCCTCCTCCCTGGGCCTGCTGTTTCAACATAGCACAAATAACCTGTCTGTCTCCTTGCCTGTCTGTCTGTAGTGGGTGAAACTACACCATGTCTTCACTCTGTCTTCCTCCTCCCTGGGCCTGCTGTTTCAACACCAAGAACCTGTCTGTCTCCCTGCCTGTCTGTCTGTAGTGTGTGAAACTACATCATGTCTTCACTCTGTCTTCCTCCTCCCTGGGCCTACTGTTTCAACACCAATAACCTGTCTGTCTCCCTGCCTGTCTGTCTGTAGTGTGTGAAACTACACCATGTCTTCACTATGTCTTCCTCCTCCCTGGGCCTGCTGTTTCAACATAGCACCAAGAACCTGTCTGTCTTCCTGCCTGTCTGTCTGTAGTGTGTGAAACTACACCATGTCTTCACTCTGTCTTCCTCCTCCTGGGCCTGCTGTTTCAACATAGCATCAAGAACCTGTCTGTCTCCCTGCCTGTCTGTCTGTAGTGTGTGAAACTACACCATGTCTTCACTCTGTCTTCCTCCTCCCTGGGCCTGCTGTTTCAACATAGCATCAAGAACCTGTCTGTCTCCCTGCCTCTCTGTCTGTAGTGTGTGAAACTACACCATGTCTTCACTATGTCTTCCTCCTCCCTGGGCCTGCTGTTTCAACATAGCACCAAGAACCTGTCTGTCTCCCTGCCTGTCTGTCTGTAGTGTGTGAAACTACACCATGTCTTCACTCTGTCTTCCTCCTCCCTGGGCCTGCTGTTTCAACATAGCACCAAGAACCTGTCTGTCTCCCTGCCTGTCTGTCTGTAGTGTGTGAAACTACACCATGTCTTCACTATGTCTTCCTCCTCCCTGGGCCTGCTTTTTCAACATAGCACCAATAACCTGTCTGTCTCCCTGCCTCTCTGTCTGTAGTGTGTGAAACTACACCATGTCTTCACTATGTCTTCCTCCTCCCTGGGCCTGCTGTTTCAACATAGCACCAATAACCTGTCTGTCTCCCTGCCTGTCTGTCTGTAGTGTGTGAAACTACACCATGTCTTCACTCTGTCTTCCTCCTCCCTGGGCCTGCTGTTTCAACACCAGGAACCTGTCTGTCTCCCTGCCTGTCTGTGTGTAGTGTGTGAAACTCCACCATGTCTTCACTCTCTCTTCCTCCTCCCTGGGCCTGTTGTTTCAACATAGGACCAAGAACCTGTCTGTCTCCCTGCCTGTCTGTCTGTAGTGTGTGAAACTCCACCATGTCTCCACTCTCTCTTCCTCCTCCCTGGGCCTGCTGTTTCAACATAGTACCAAGAACCTGTCTGTCTCCCTGCCTGTCTGTCTGTAGTGTGTGAAACTACACCATGTCTTCACTCTGTCTTCCTCCTCCCTGGGCCTGCTGTTTCAACATAGCACCAATAACCTGTCTGTCTCCCTGCCTGCCTTTCTGTAGTGTGAAACTACACCATGTCTTCACTCTGTCTTCCTCCTCCCTGGGCCTGCTGTTTCAACATAGCACCAAAAACCTGTCTGTCTGTCTTCCTGCCTGTCTGTCTGTAGTGTGTGAAACTACACCATGTCTTCACTCTGTCTTCCTCCTCCCTGGGCCTGCTGTTTCAACATAGCAGAAATAACCTGTCTGTCTCCCTGCCTGTCTGTCTGTAGTGTGTGAAACTACACCATGTCTTCACTCTGTCTTCCTCCTCCCTGGGCCTGCTGTTTCAACATAGCACCAATAACCTATCTGTCTCCCTGCCTGTCTGTCTGTAGTGTGTGAAACTACACCATGTCTTCACTCTGTCTTCCTCCTCCCTGGGCCTGCTGTTTCAACATAGCACCAATAACCTATCTGTCTCCCTGCCTGTCTGTCTGTAGTGTGTGAAACTACACCATGTCTTCACTCTGTCTTCCTCCTCCCTGGGCCTGCTGTTTCAACACCAGGAACCTGTCTGTCTCTCTGCCTGTCTGTCTGTAGTGTGTGAAACTCCACCATGTCTTCACTCTCTCTTCCTCCTCCCTGGGCCTGTTGTTTCAACATAGGACCAAGAACCTGTCTGTCTCCCTGCCTGTCTGTCTGTAGTGTGTGAAACTCCACCATGTCTTCACTCTCTCTTCCTCCTCCCTGGGCCTGCTGTTTCAACATAGCACCAAAAACCTGTCTGTCTGTCTTCCTGCCTGTCTGTCTGTAGTGTGTGAAACTACACCATGTCTTCACTCTGTCTTCCTCCTCCCTGGGCCTGCTGTTTCAACATAGCACAAATAACCTGTCTGTCTCCTTGCCTGTCTGTCTGTAGTGGGTGAAACTACACCATGTCTTCACTCTGTCTTCCTCCTCCCTGGGCCTGCTGTTTCAACACCAAGAACCTGTCTGTCTCCCTGCCTGTCTGTCTGTAGTGTGTGAAACTACATCATGTCTTCACTCTGTCTTCCTCCTCCCTGGGCCTACTGTTTCAACACCAAGAACCTGTCTGTCTCCCTGCCTGTCTGTCTGTAGTGTGTGAAACTACACCATGTCTTCACTCTGTCTTCCTCCTCCCTGGGCCTGCTGTTTCAACATAGCACCAATAACCTGTCTGTCTCCCTGCCTGTCTGTCTGTAGTGTGTGAAACACATGGCACCAACAACCTGTCTGTCTCCCTGCCTGCTGTCTGTAGTGTGTGAAACTACACCATGTCTTCACTTGTCTTCCTCCTCCTGGGCCTGCTGTTTCAACATAGCACCAAAACCTGTCTTTTCCCTGCCTTCTGTCTGTAGTGTGTGAAACTACACCATGTTCTTCACTTGTCTTCCTCCTCCCTGGGCTGTGTTCAACATAGCACCAGAACCTGCTGTCTCCCTGCCTGTCTGTCTGAGTGTGTGAAACTCCACATGTCTTCACTCTCTCTTCCTCCTCCTGGGCCTGTTGTTTCAACATAGCACAAGAACCTGTCTGTCTCCTGCCTGTCTGTCTGTAGGTGTGAAACTCCACCATGTCTTCACTCTCTCTTCCTCCTCCCTGGGCCTGCTGTTTCAACATAGCACCAGAACCTGTCTGTCTCCCTCCTGTCTGTCTGTAGTGTGTGAAACTACACCATGTCTTCACTCTGTCTTCCTCCCTCTGGGCCTGCTGTTTCAACATAGCACCAAGAACCTGTCTGTCTCTGCCTGTCTGTCTGTGTGGTTGAAACACACCATGTCTTCACTTGTCTTCCTCTCCCTGGGCCTGCTGTTTCAACATGCACCAATAAACTGTCTGTCTCCCTGCCTGCTGTCTGTAGTGTGTGAAACTACACCATGTCTTCACTCTTCTTCCTCCTCCTGGGCCTGCTGTTTCAACATAGCACCAATAACCTTCTGTCTCCCTGCCTGGCTGCTGTAGTTGTGAAACTACACATCTCTCTGCCTGTCTGTCTGTAGTGTGTGAAACTCCACCATGTCTTCACTCTCTCTTCCTCCTCCCTGGGCCTGCTGTTTCAACATAGCACCAAGAACCTGTCTGTCTCCCTGCCTGTCTGTCTGTAGTGTGTGAAACTACACCATGTCTTCACTCTGTCTTCCTCCTTCTGGGCCTGCTGTTTCAACATAGCACCAAGAACCTGTCTGTCTCATTGCCTGTCATTCTGTAGTGATTGAAACTACACCATGTCTTCACTCTGTCTTCCTCCTCCCTGGGCCTGCTGTTTCAACATAGCACCAATAACCTGTCTGTCTCCCTGCCTGCCTGTCTGTAGTGTGTGAAACTACACCATGTCTTCACTCTGTCTTCCTCCTCCCTGGGCCTGCTGTTTCAACACCAAGAACCTGTCTGTCTCCCTGCCTGTCTGTCTGTAGTGTGTGAAACTCCACCATGTCGTCACTCTCTCTTCCTCCTCCCTGGGCCTGCTGTTTCAACATAACACCAAGAACCTGTCTGTCTCCCTGCCTGTCTGTCTGTAGTGTGTGAAACTACACAATGTCTTCACTCTGTCTTCCTCCTCCCTGGGCCTGCTGTTTCAACATAGCACCAATAACCTGTCTGTCTCCCTGCCTGCCTGTCTGTAGTGTGTGAAACTACACCATGTCTTCACTCTGTCTTCCTCCTCCCTGGGCCTGCTGTTTCAACATAGCACCAAAAACCTGTCTGTCTGTCTTCCTGCCTGTCTGTCTGTAGTGTGTGAAATTACACCATGTTTTCACTCTGTCTTCCTCCTCCCTGGGCCTGCTGTTTCAACATAGCACAAATAACCTGTCTGTCTCCTTGCCTGTCTGTCTGTAGTGGGTGAAACTACACCATGTCTTCACTCTGTCTTCCTCCTCCCTGGTCCTGCTGTTTCAACACCAAGAACCTGTCTGTCTCCCTGCCTGTCTGTCTATAGTGTGTGGAACTACATCATGTCCTCACTCTGTCTTCCTCCTCCCTGGTTCTACTGTTTCAACACCAAAAACCTGTCTGTCTCCCTGCCTGTCTGTCTGTAGTGTGTGAAACTACACCATATCTTCACTCTGTCTTCCTCCTCCCTGGGCCTGCTGTTTCAACATGGCACCAACAACCTGTCTGTCTCCCTGCCTGTCTGTCTGTAGTGTGTGAAACTACACCATGTCTTCACTATGTCTTCCTCCTCCCTGGGCCTGCTGTTTCAACATAGCACCAAGAACCTGTCTTTCTCCCTGCCTCTCTGTCTGTAGTGTGTGAAACTACACCATTTCTTCACTATGTCTTCCTCCCCCCTGGGCCTGATGTTTCAACATAGCACCGAGAACCTGTCTGTCTCCCTGCCTGTCTGTCTGTAGTGTGTGAAACTCCACCATGTCTTCACTCTCTCTTCCTCCTCCCTGGGCCTGTTGTTTCAACATAGCACCAAGAACCTGTCTGTCTCATTGCCTGTCATTCTGTAGTGATTGAAACTACACCATGTCTTCACTCTGTCTTCCTCCTCCCTGGGCCTGCTGTTTCAACATAGCACCAATAACCTGTCTGTCTCCCTGCCTGCCTGTCTGTAGTGTGTGAAACTACACCATGTCTTCACTCTGTCTTCCTCCTCCCTGGGCCTGCTGTTTCAACACCAAGAACCTGTCTGTCTCCCTGCCTGTCTGTCTGTAGTGTGTGAAACTCCACCATGTCGTCACTCTCTCTTCCTCCTCCCTGGGCCTGCTGTTTCAACATAACACCAAGAACCTGTCTGTCTCCCTGCCTGTCTGTCTGTAGTGTGTGAAACTACACAATGTCTTCACTCTGTCTTCCTCCTCCCTGGGCCTGCTGTTTCAACATAGCACCAATAACCTGTCTGTCTCCCTGCCTGCCTGTCTGTAGTGTGTGAAACTACACCATGTCTTCACTCTGTCTTCCTCCTCCCTGGGCCTGCTGTTTCAACATAGCACCAAAAACCTGTCTGTCTGTCTTCCTGCCTGTCTGTCTGTAGTGTGTGAAATTACACCATGTTTTCACTCTGTCTTCCTCCTCCCTGGGCCTGCTGTTTCAACATAGCACAAATAACCTGTCTGTCTCCTTGCCTGTCTGTCTGTAGTGGGTGAAACTACACCATGTCTTCACTCTGTCTTCCTCCTCCCTGGTCCTGCTGTTTCAACACCAAGAACCTGTCTGTCTCCCTGCCTGTCTGTCTGTAGTGTGTGGAACTACATCATGTCCTCACTCTGTCTTCCTCCTCCCTGGGCCTACTGTTTCAACACCAAGAACCTGTCTGTCTCCCTGCCTGTCTGTCTGTAGTGTGTGAAACTACACCATATCTTCACTCTGTCTTCCTCCTCCCTGGGCCTGCTGTTTCAACATGGCACCAACAACCTGTCTGTCTCCCTGCCTGTCTGTCTGTAGTGTGTGAAACTACACCATGTCTTCACTATGTCTTCCTCCTCCCTGGGCCTGCTGTTTCAACATAGCACCAAGAACCTGTCTTTCTCCCTGCCTCTCTGTCTGTAGTGTGTGAAACTACACCATTTCTTCACTATGTCTTCCTCCCCCCTGGGCCTGATGTTTCAACATAGCACCGAGAACCTGTCTGTCTCCCTGCCTGTCTGTCTGTAGTGTGTGAAACTCCACCATGTCTTCACTCTCTCTTCCTCCTCCCTGGGCCTGTTGTTTCAACATAGGACCAAGAACCTGTCTGTCTACCTGCCTGTCTGTCTGTAGTGTGTGAAACTCCACCATGTCTTCACTCTCTCTTCCTCCTCCCTGGGCCTGCTGTTTCAACATAGCACCAAGAACCTGTCTGTCTCCCTGCCTGTCTGTCTGTAGTGTGTGAAACTACACCATGTCTTCACTCTGTCTTCCTCCTTCTGGGCCTGCTGTTTCAACATAGCACCAAGAACCTGTCTGTCTCATTGCCTGTCATTCTGTAGTGATTGAAACTACACCATGTCTTCACTCTGTCTTCCTCCTCCCTGGGCCTGCTGTTTCAACATAGCACCAATAACCTGTCTGTCTCCCTGCCTGCCTGTCTGTAGTGTGTGAAACTACACCATGTCTTCACTCTGTCTTCCTCCTCCCTGGGCCTGCTGTTTCAACATAGCACCAATAACCTATCTGTCTCCCTGCCTGTCTGGCTGTAGTGTGTGAAACTACACCATGTCTTCACTCTGTCTTCCTCCTCCCTGGGCCTGCTGTTTCAACACCAAGAACCTGTCTGTCTCTCTGCCTGTCTGTCTGTAGTGTGTGAAACTACACCATGTCTTCACTCTGTCTTCCTGCTCCCTGGGCCTGATGTTTCAACATAGCACCGAGAACCTGTCTGTCTCCCTGCCTGTCTGTCTGTAGTGTGTGAAACTCTACCATGTCTTCACTCTCTCTTCCTCCTCACTGGGCCTGCTGTTTCAACATAGCACCAAGAACCTGTCTGTCTCCCTGCCTGTCTGTCTGTAGTGTGTGAAACTACACCATGTCTTCACTCTGTCTTCCTCCTTCTGGGCCTGCTGTTTCAACATAGCACCAAGAACCTGTCTGTCTCCCTGCCTGTCATTCTGTAGTGTGTGAAACTACACCATGTCTTCACTCTGTCTTCCTCCTCCCTGGGCCTGCTGTTTCACCACCAATAACCTGTCTGTCTCCCTGCCTGTCTGTCTGTAGTGTGTGAAACTACACCATGTCTTCACTCTGTCTTCCTCCTCCCTGGGCCTGCTGTTTCAACATAGCACCGAGAACCTGTCTGTCTCCCTGCCTGTCTGTCTGTAGTGTGTGAAACTACACCATGTCTTCACTCTGTCTTCCTCCTCCCTGGGCCTGCTGTTTCAACACCAAGAACCTGTCTGTCTCCCTGCCTGTCTGTCTGTAGTGTGTGAAACTACACCATGTCTTCACTCTGTCTTCCTCCTCCCTGGGCCTGCTGTTTCAACACCAAGAACCTGTCTGTCTCCCTGCCTGTCTGTCTGTAGTGTGTGAAACTACACAATGTCTTCACTGTCTTCCTCCTCCCTGGGCCTGCTGTTTCAACATAGCACCAACAACCTGTCTGTCTCCCTGCCTGTCTGACTGTAGTGTGTGAAACTACACCATGTCTTCACTCTGTCTTCCTCCTCCCTGGGCCTGCTGTTTCAACACCAAGAACCTGTCTGTCTCCCTGCCTGTCTGTCTGTAGTGTGTGAAACTACACAATGTCTTCACTGTCTTCCTCCTCCCTGGGCCTGCTGTTTCAACATAGCACCAATAACCTATCTGTCTCCCTGCCTGTCTGGCTGTAGTGTGTGAAACTACACCATGTCTTCACTCTGTCTTCCTCCTCCCTGGGCCTGCTGTTTCAACATAGCACCAATAACCTATCTGTCTCCCTGCCTGTCTGGCTGTAGTGTGTGAAACTACACCATGTCTTCACTCTGTCTTCCTCCTCCCTGGGCCTGCTGTTTCAACACCAAGAACCTGTCTGTCTCTCTGCCTGTCTATCTGTAGTGTGTGAAACTACACCATGTCTTCACTCTGTCTTCCTCCTTCTGGGCCTGCTGTTTCAACATAGCACCAAGAACCTGTCTGTCTCCCTGCCTGTCATTCTGTAGTGTGTGAAACTACACCATGTCTTCACTCTGTCTTCCTCCTCCCTGGGCCTGCTGTTTCAACATAGCACCAATAACCTGTCTGTCTTCCTGCCTGTCTGTCTGTAGTGTGTGAAACTACACCATGTCTTCTTTCTGTCTTCCTCCTCCCTGGGCCTGCTGTTTCAACATTGCACAAATAACCTGTCTGTCTCCTTGCCTGTCTGTCTGTAGTGGGTGAAACTACACCATGTCTTCACTCTGTCTTCCTCCTTCTGGGCCTGCTGTTTCAACATAGCACCAAGAACCTGTCTGTCTCCCTGCCTGTCTGTCTGTAGTGTGTGAAACTACACCATGTCTTCACTCTGTCTTCCTCCTCCCTGGGCCTGCTGTTTCACCACCAATAACCTGTCTGTCTCCCTGCCTGTCTGTCTGTAGTGTGTGAAACTACACCATGTCTTCACTCTGTCTTCCTCCTCCCTGGGCCTGCTGTTTCAACATAGCACCAATAACCTATCTGTCTCCCTGCCTGTCTGGCTGTAGTGTGTGAAACTACACCATGTCTTCACTCTGTCTTCCTCCTCCCTGGGCCTGCTGTTTCAACACCAAGAACCTGTCTGTCTCTCTGCCTGTCTATCTGTAGTGTGTGAAACTACACCATGTCTTCACTCTGTCTTCCTCCTTCTGGGCCTGCTGTTTCAACATAGCACCAACAACCTGTCTGTCTCCCTGCCTGTCATTCTGTAGTGTGTGAAACTACACCATGTCTTCACTCTGTCTTCCTCCTCCCTGGGCCTGCTGTTTCAACACCAAGAACCTGTCTGTCTCCCTGCCTGTCTGTCTGTAGTGTGTGAAACTACACCATGTCTTCACTATGTCTTCCTCCTCCCTGGGCCTGCTGTTTCAACATAGCACCGAGAACCTGTCTGTCTCCCTGCCTGTCTGTCTGTAGTGTGTGAAACTCCACCATGTCTTCACTCTCTCTTCCTCCTCCCTGGGCCTGTTGTTTCAACATAGGACCAAGAACCTGTCTGTCTACCTGCCTGTCTGTCTGTAGTGTGTGAAACTCCACCATGTCTTCACTCTCTCTTCCTCCTCCCTGGGCCTGCTGTTTCAACATAGCACCAAGAACCTGTCTGTCTCCCTGCCTGTCTGTCTGTAGTGTGTGAAACTACACCATGTCTTCACTCTGTCTTCCTCCTTCTGGGCCTGCTGTTTCAACATAGCACCAAGAACCTGTCTGTCTCATTGCCTGTCATTCTGTAGTGATTGAAACTACACCATGTCTTCACTCTGTCTTCCTCCTCCCTGGGCCTGCTGTTTCAACATAGCACCAATAACCTGTCTGTCTCCCTGCCTGCCTGTCTGTAGTGTGTGAAACTACACCATGTCTTCACTCTGTCTTCCTCCTCCCTGGGCCTGCTGTTTCAACATAGCACCAATAACCTATCTGTCTCCCTGCCTGTCTGGCTGTAGTGTGTGAAACTACACCATGTCTTCACTCTGTCTTCCTCCTCCCTGGGCCTGCTGTTTCAACACCAAGAACCTGTCTGTCTCTCTGCCTGTCTATCTGTAGTGTGTGAAACTACACCATGTCTTCACTCTGTCTTCCTGCTCCCTGGGCCTGATGTTTCAACATAGCACCGAGAACCTGTCTGTCTCCCTGCCTGTCTGTCTGTAGTGTGTGAAACTCTACCATGTCTTCACTCTCTCTTCCTCCTCACTGGGCCTGCTGTTTCAACATAGCACCAAGAACCTGTCTGTCTCCCTGCCTGTCTGTCTGTAGTGTGTGAAACTACACCATGTCTTCACTCTGTCTTCCTCCTTCTGGGCCTGCTGTTTCAACATAGCACCAAGAACCTGTCTGTCTCCCTGCCTGTCATTCTGTAGTGTGTGAAACTACACCATGTCTTCACTCTGTCTTCCTCCTCCCTGGGCCTGCTGTTTCACCACCAATAACCTGTCTGTCTCCCTGCCTGTCTGTCTGTAGTGTGTGAAACTACACCATGTCTTCACTCTGTCTTCCTCCTCCCTGGGCCTGTTGTTTCAACATAGCACCAACAACCTGTCTGTCTCCCTGCCTGTCTGACTGTAGTGTGTGAAACTACACCATGTCTTCACTCTGTCTTCCTCCTCCCTCGGCCTGCTGTTTCAACACCAAGAACCTGTCTGTCTCCCTGCCTGTCTGTCTGTAGTGTGTGAAACTACACAATGTCTTCACTGTCTTCCTCCTCCCTGGGCCTGCTGTTTCAACATAGCACCAATAACCTATCTGTCTCCCTGCCTGTCTGGCTGTAGTGTGTGAAACTACACCATGTCTTCACTCTGTCTTCCTCCTCCCTGGGCCTGCTGTTTCAACATAGCACCAATAACCTATCTGTCTCCCTGCCTGTCTGGCTGTAGTGTGTGAAACTACACCATGTCTTCACTCTGTCTTCCTCCTCCCTGGGCCTGCTGTTTCAACACCAAGAACCTGTCTGTCTCTCTGCCTGTCTATCTGTAGTGTGTGAAACTACACCATGTCTTCACTCTGTCTTCCTCCTTCTGGGCCTGCTGTTTCAACATAGCACCAAGAACCTGTCTGTCTCCCTGCCTGTCATTCTGTAGTGTGTGAAACTACACCATGTCTTCACTCTGTCTTCCTCCTCCCTGGGCCTGCTGTTTCAACATAGCACCAATAACCTGTCTGTCTTCCTGCCTGTCTGTCTGTAGTGTGTGAAACTACACCATGTCTTCTTTCTGTCTTCCTCCTCCCTGGGCCTGCTGTTTCAACATTGCACAAATAACCTGTCTGTCTCCTTGCCTGTCTGTCTGTAGTGGGTGAAACTACACCATGTCTTCACTCTGTCTTCCTCCTCCCTGGGCCTGCTGTTTCACCACCAATAACCTGTCTGTCTCCCTGCCTGTCTGTCTGTAGTGTGTGAAACTACACCATGTCTTCACTCTGTCTTCCTCCTCCCTGGGCCTGCTGTTTCACCACCAATAACCTGTCTGTCTCCCTGCCTGTCTGTCTGTAGTGTGTGAAACTACACTATGTCTTCACTCTGTCTTCCTCCTCCCTGGGCCTGCTGTTTCACCACCAACAACCTGTCTGTCTCCCTGCCTGTCTGACTGTAGTGTGTGAAACTACACCATGTCTTCACTCTGTCTTCCTCCTCCCTGGGCCTACTGTTTCAACACCAAGAACCTGTCTGTCTCCCTGCCTGTCTGTCTGTAGTGTGTGAAACTCCACCATGTCTTCACTCTGTCTTCCTCCTCCCTGGGCCTGCTGTTTCAACATAGCACCAACAACCTGTCTGTCTCCCTGCCTGTCTGTCTGTAGTGTGTGAAACTACACCATGTCTTCACTCTGTCTTCCTCCTCCCTGGGCCTGCTATTTCAACATAGCACCAAGAACCTGTCTGTCTCCCTGCCTCTCTGTCTGTAGTGTGTGAAACTACACCATGTCTTCACTATGTCTTCCTCCTCCCTGGGCCTGCTGTTTCAACATAGCACCAAGAACCTGTCTGTCTCCCTGCCTCTCTGTCTGTAGTGTGTGAAACTACACCATGTCTTCACTATGTCTTCCTCCTCCCTGGGCCTGCTGTTTCAACACCAATAACCTGTCTGTCTCCATGCCTGTCTGTCTGTAGTGTGTGAAACTACACCATGTCTTCCCTGTCTTCCTCCTCCCTAGGCCTGCTGTTTCAACATAGCACCAACAACCTGTCTTCCTCTCTGCCTGTCTGCCTGTAGTGTGTGAAACTACACCATGTCTTCACTATGTCTTCCTCCTCCCTGGGCCTGCTGTTTCAACATAGCACCAAAAACCTGTCTGTCTCCATGCCTGTCTGTCTGTAGTGTGTGAAACTACACCATGTCTTCCCTGTCTTCCTCCTCCCTGGGCCTGCTGTTTCAACACCAATAACCTGTCTGTCTCCCTGCCTGTCTGTCTGTAGTGTGTGAAACTACACCATGTCTTCACTCTGTCTTCCTCCTCCCTGGGCCTGCTGTTTCAACACCAATAACCTGTCTGTCTCCCTGCCTGTATGTCTCCCTGCCTGCCTGTAAATTTCGTTAGCGAGTCCTTTTAAGCACTCTGGCCTTGGAGTGCGTTCCGTCATGTTGACACAAACTTTGAGCTCACTTGGGCGTGGCTACTGACTGGGCACAAGTTTGCATGGAACACAATTCTCATTTAGAAGGCTAAAATCATATTTCAATCTTTTCAAATATAGTTTCATATTTAATCATATAATCATATAATTTTTACAACATTTAGATGTAAATTTGATATATATAGTGTGAAAGCTATTAAAGTTACAATGTTTCTGTTATAACGTCTTTCAGATAATTTCTTGTGTACCCAAGAAGGACAGGAAGGCATCAAGTGCAAGAAATACATTAGCAACACACACTCTGTCCCTCCTGTGGTGTGTAGACCGGCCTTAATTTGTGGCTCATTTATCATTTCCATAAAATACTATATGTAAAATTTGTCATTCCAATTTTTTCAGTTCAAAGCAATAAACATCCATAGTGATAAAAACTTTGTTTAATTTATATTTTTTCAAGATAAACATGATTTATTCCACCCATGTCTTGATTATAATAGATTTTTGTTTACAAAAATCACATAATTTAAAAAAAAGAATTGTGCTTTTATTGATAAATGTGATCTAGCAGAGTTGTAAATGGCAAATAGTAACTATGTATGCTGTCTATATTGCTTGTAATTGATATAACTCAACATCTAAGTATGAAGTATTTGTACATAAATTGTTATGGCTGTATTGTTTTAAAAACCCAATAATGTTGTGGGTCCATCAGATCCGTGAACATTAGGTGAATAACATAAACATGAAGACCACACAAGGGTTAAGATTTATAAAGCCTGTACGTTTATCCAAAAACCTTACTAAACACCCATTCTTTTCCTCATAGGCGTTGGCCAACGAGCCGTTGCGGAATTAGACACCATTACTGTTGCTCTCTGTAGAACTCGCCAGCTTGTAATCGTAAAAAACAGAAATGAGTTACCTCTAGTTCGTTCAGTCCGATTTTTGGGGATAAACACAGAAAATAAAGTCTGAGATTAACACAGGTTTAGGAAATCTTAGACGTTTTGTCCTGTGACATAATATCAGTCAGTCAACAGGACCTTTATAAATTATGAAGCCTTTATGTGCTTGTTTTGATTAAATAAATGCTTCGAAATTCACAAAAACGTATATTAGTTGATGTAGGTTATCTCATAGAACAAAACATTAAACCTGTGTTTACCACAGACCTTATTTTTGGTGTTTATCTGTGTTTATCCAACTTCCCCATAGGCTTTGGCCAACGAGCCATAACAACGTTATGGTGGGTTTTCCACTGCAGGACCGTGCCGTGCCGTGAATATCTGGTATATTCAGCCTCGTTTGATATCTGGTACTGACCTCGCACCAAGTAGGTGGGTGGGATTACAAATGGCCATACTCAATGATTGGTCTAGTCTCTCACAGTGATGTCACAGTGTCGCGTCTGTTATGAACACTCATGCGCGAGTCACTGTTGCCATTCTTATAAGAGAAGGTAAATCTGACTACGAATGGTACAGCTACAGTAATGAATAACGCTAAAGCTGAAAACAAATAATGGAAGCTGTAAATTGGTCAGTTGGAGATGTCCAAACACTTTTGAGCATCTGGGCAGACTCCAGCATCCAGAGACAATTGGGTTCTTCCACCAGGAATGAAAAGGTCTTCCAAAACATATTGGATATACGTTATCTGAAATGGAAACCATTGGTCAGTAAAACACTGCAGCGGAAAAAGTTAAGAAACTTCAACAAGAATATAAAAAGATAAAAGGCCACAATAACAAAAGTGGATCAGACAGCGATACTTGAAGCCATGATGACGACGAGCAGCAAGGACCAGCACGGTAATACATTGTTTTTAGTCAAAGTACTATCTAGCTAGCTAGCTACCAAAGATCTTCAGCGTAACTAGCTGTAGCGTGTGAGAACTGTGAAGAGACCCCTGGTGGAATGTCTTGTGGGGTATGTACACAACAACTTTTTCAATATGACTTGACCATCCATTATACCTAGGAGTTTAGCGTCCTCAACATGCTTAATGGTCACACCCTTCATGTACAACTCCAGTTGAGGTTTAGGTCTTAGAGAATGTTTTACAATGCTTTTAGTTTTAGATGTGTTTAAGACCGGTTTATTATTAATCACCCATTCAAAGCTAACTGTAGATCCTTCTTTAGAATTTCAGTGAGCTCACTGGCTTTGGGTGCATGCTGGCATGCAGAGTGTGGAATCGTCGGCATACATAGTCATTCTACCTTTGTGTAAGGTACCAGTGGCAAAGAATTTGTAAAAATAGAGACAAGTAACAGCCCAAGGCAACTGCCCTGAGGGACACCGCACGGTACATATCTGATGTTAGAGAAGCTTCAATCGAAGAACACTGTCTGGGTTCTATTGGATAAACTCTCCAACCATGTGATTGATAGCAGGTGATGTAAAGCCATAGCAAGTGTGTTTTTTGAATGACAATAATTTGATCAATAACATCAAAGGCTGCACTGAAATCTAACAATACAGCAACAACTATCATATTTTTATCAATTTATTTTAACCAATCATCAGTCATCTGAGTCAGTGCAGTACAAGTTGAGTGGCCTTCTTTAACTGCATGCTGAAAGTCAGTAGTTAATTTGTTCTCTGAAAAATAGCATCGTATTTGGTCAAACACAATCCTCTCCATCAGTTTACAAAGAACACGCAGCAAACTAATTGGGCGTCTGTTAGAGCCAGCAAAGGTTGCTTTACTATTTTTAGGCAATGGAATTACATTAGCTTTACATTAGCTTTCTTCCACGCCCGTGGACATACACACTTAGGCTTTGATTAGAGATAATAGGGGTGGCAGTACAGTCTACTACCATTGTCAATAGTTTCCCATCGAGTTTGTCTATACCTGGTAGCTTGTCATTATTGATGTATAACAACTAAAAATGCAACCTCTTCCACACTAACTTGACCAAATTCAAAACAGCAATCCTCGTCTTTCATTATTAGATATTTTATAGAAAAACCTGATGGTTCACTGTTCAATGTTGTAATTTCACTTCTGGGTTTTCCCACTTTATTAGTGAAATAGTCATTGAAATGATTGCCAATACTGAAAGGTTTTGTTATAAATGACCCATCAACTTTAATGAACAATGGAGATGAATTGGGTTGTATGCCCATGATATCATTTAAGGTACACCAAAGTATTTTTCCATTGTGTTTTATGTAATTTATCTTTGTTTGGTAATATAGTCACAACATTTCTCTATTTACAGGCTGAAGTTTGCCAACTCTTTTGCATAATTTATTTTAACCATACAATTTTTCAATTCATCATTAATCCATGGGGATTTAACAGTTCTCACAGTTAGTTTCTTAACAGTACATGTACATAAGTATATGTAATTATTTCTGCCTATATATTTTCCCAGGGAAGGGAAAACATACTGCGAGCATAACCAGTGAATACCTGAATTTCATGAGGGAGAGCGAGGCCTCATACCTGGAGACACTTGAGGCCCAGCATAAGGATCAGCACTTTAATCAGCTGTGAGAAGATGAGGCAGCAGCCAGTGCAGCAGACAGGGCATCCAGGGCGGCTGAGATGGCCCAGATCGCCTTGTTTAACAACAGCTTCATAGCTGTCTGTAATTCGACCGTTTGTCCAAGCCATAAAAGGACGCCAGACACCAACAGCAGTCATGTCACTAGACTAAACTGGCTTATGTAAAACACTTGTTTTTATTCACTTAAATGTGCAGTACACCAAACGCATTGTGAATGTGGCTTTCAATAACTGTTAATTGAATTTAGCCTACTGTTAAACAATAAAAAAGAATGTACATTTAACAGATTTTGGAACAATACACTTCTTAAACATGCTTAGGTAAAAATACAAAACATATAAGAACATACACTACGTGCCACGCCCTGATCTGTTTCACCTGTCTTTGTGATTGTCTCCACCCACCTCCAGGTGTCTCCTGTTTTCCCCATTAGTCCCCGGTGTATTTATCCCTGTGTTTCCTGTCTCTCTGTGCCAGTTCCTCTTGTTTTTCAAGTCAACCAGCGTTTCTCCTAGATTCTATTTTTCCCAGTCTTTGTTTTTCTCCTAGCCCTCCTGGTTTTTGACCCTTACCTGTCCTGACGCTGAATCTGCCTGCCTGACAACTCTGCCTGTTCTGACCTCGAACCTGCCTATCCCCTTGTACTGTTTGGACTCAGACCTGGTTTATGAACTCTCAACTGCCCCCGATCTGCCTTTTTCCTACCTCTTTTGGTATAATAAATATCGGAGCTCAACCATCTGCCTCCTGTGTCTGCATTTGGGTCTCGCCTTGTGCCCTTATACTACTGTTCAAAAGTTTTTTTGTCTATTAAAATAACATCAAATTGATCAGAAATACAGTGGGGACATTGTTAATGTTGTAAATTACTATTGTAGCTGGAAACGGCTGATTTTTTAATGGAATATCTACATAGGCGTACAGAGGCCCATTATCAGCAACCATCACTCCTGTGTTCCAATGGCACGTTGTGTTAGCTAATCCAAGTTTATCATTTTAAAAGGCTAATTATTCATTAGAAAACCCTTTTACAATTATGTTAGCACAGCTGAACACTGTTGTCCTGATTAAAGAAGCAATAAAACTGTCCTTCTTTAGACTATTTGAGTATCTGGAGCATCAGCATTTGTGGGTTCGATTACAGGCTCAAAATGGCCAGAAACAAAGAACTTTCTTCTGAAATTCATCAGTCTATTCTTGTTCTGAAAAATGAAGGCTATTCTATGTGAGAATTTGCCAAGAAACTGAAGATCTCGTACAGCGCTGTGTACTACTCCCTTCACAGAACAGGCTCTAACTAAGAGGAGTAGGAGGCCCCGGTGCACAACTGAGCAAGAGGACAAGTACATTAGAGTGTCTAGTTTGAGAAACAGACGTCTCACAAATCCTCAACTGGCAGCTTCATTAATAAATAGTACCCGCAAAACACCAGTCTCAACATCAACAGTGAAGAGATGACTCCGGGATGCTGGCCTTATAGGCAGAGTTCCTCTGTTCAGTGTCTGTGTTATTTTGCCCATAATTTTCTGATCAATTTGATGTTATTTTAATGGACAAAAAAATGTGCTTTTCTTTCAAAAACAAGGACATTTCTAAGTGACCCCAAACTTTTGAACGGTAGTGTATATCTAATGGTAAGTATAGGGAGTATAGTAGTACTTTAACCCCCAAGGGTAAAATCATGTGACAGCCAGAATAGTAATCAAAAAAGGGAGAGAAACACTGAGCTAAGGAACTAGCCTTGGCCTGTCATGCTGCACGACTGCTTGTCGAACATCTCATTCCAAAATCATCGGCATTAATATGGCGTTTGTCCACCCTTTGCGTCCATACCAGCCTCCACTCTTCTACGAAGGCTGCGGTTCGATGGGGTTGAGGTCAGGGCTCTGTGCAGGCCAGTCAAATTCTTCCACACCGATCTCGACAAACCATTTATGTATGGACCTCACTTTGTGCACAGTGGCATTGTCATGCTGAATCAGGAAAGGGCCTTCCCCAAACTGTTGCCATGGAGTTGGAAGCACAGCATCATCTAGAATGTTATTGTATGTTGTAGCGTTAAGATTCCCTTTCACTGGAACTAAGGGGCCTAGCCCGAACCATGAAAACAGCCCCAGACCATTAAACCCAGTAAAATACTACATGAGTAAAAGTACATAAGTATTTGCTTTTAAATATACTTAAGTGTCAAAAGTAAATGCAATTGCAAAAATATACTTAAGTTTTAAAAGTAAAACTATAAATTATTTTAAATTGCTTATATTAACCAAACTGCACAAATCTTTTTGGTTTTTGTTTATTTACGGACAGCCAGGGGCACACTCCAACACTCAGAAATAATTTGCAAATTAAGCATTTGTGTTTAGTGAGTCCTCCAGATCAGAGGCAGTAGGGATGACCAGGGATGTTCGCTTGATAAGTGCGTGAATTGGACCATTTTCCTATCCTGCTAAGCATTCAAAATGTAATGAGTGCTTTGGGGTGTCAGGGAAAATGTATGGAGTAAAATGTACATTATTTTCTTTAGGAATGTAGTGGAGTAAAAAGAAAAGTTGTCAAAAATATAAACAGTAAAGTAAAGTACAGATACCCCCAAAATGACTTAAGTAGTACTTTAAAGTATTTTTACTTAAGTACTTTACACCACTTTTTGTGACTAGAGCGAGTACAGCTACGACCGGAAGTTACTTTTCGTATCAGGTTAAGAGAGCACCACCATTTTCAGATTTTCTGACAATTTACTATCTTTGGTGGAAGCAGTGTGCAACATTGTAAATTGGTGGTGGAAAATTGTGTATTATTAAGACAGTACACATATTTTTCCTTTTTTGGTGGAGGAGGGGGGGCGACTCGCCATTACAGCTGGTTAAGGAGGAAAATGATGCTTTTGCAGCCTGCAGGGAGGATGCTTTATGTACGAGCTGCCCATATATTACCGGGAATGCACATCAATCCTAGATTGTGCAGATTTAGCACCAACCATCGGCTGCCAAGGCTAAGACGGAACCACTTATAAGTTAAATGATGTTGAAAAGGCTTCTTCTACCCACTGAGCGAAAAATAAACTTGAGTTACATAGTTTTTTTTCTGGGGGTGGATTATCCCTTTAATGTAAACCCAGCCATTTAGGCTACGGAAACTGATAAAATGGCATAGGCTTTTTTTGTTATTATCCGGTGATAAAACGAGTGATTAATTCCGCGCTTTGGGCTATTCTTTCAAGTTGTGAATAGGCTGATACACTTGATCTCCACAGACATAAGGCTACTGTTTCGACTTCAACCAAGTCTAGGCCTTGTTGTTTTCATTTCTCCCTTTTCCAACGGCCGGCTGGCATAGGGCAAACTGGAGCGACACACCCCCACAATCTTCGCTGAAAAGAAGTGACACGGTCCAAACTAGCCAATGGGCTGCAGGCTTCCGACGGCTGCGTGCCGAAGTGGAGTGTTTATGTATTCTGAGGACCAGTTTGAGTGAACTGAAGGCGGTGCCCTGTGAATCTCACCAGGCTGCACCAGTGGTCTGGACATGCAGGGGAGTGGAGGCGTGGCATTTTGTTTGACTAAATAACTAAACAATCTTTAACTATACGGTAGAACAGCGGGAACAGACGGAGATCGATTCCAGACAATCCCGATAAATGTATTTTATTACGGATATCTGCACTCAAATCTATAGAAAGCGGGTCATCTTTCTCTAGTCCAACGATGAATTCTAAACGTCTGCTTGACATGTCTCCTGTTGGAATACGGGTCGGGGGCGCTTCGAAACAAGCCGGTATTGATCAGCATGCAGAGGGCTCCAAGGGACGCAAAATTACTGTCGCCGCCACTGCGGACAGCGGTGTCATTCTGGCGTGCAAGAATGGTCCCGCAACAGGAGCAGTTTTCTACAAATTCGTGTTGGATGATGGATCTTTAAGAGAATGTACAAGACAGGACACCGTCCTCAATGTGAATGACCTGTCATCAGGGAGAGAACAATACCACCTCTTGAATAAAGTAGGTTGTATTACACGGTCAAAACCATTGCATGCCGGACGTAATATATTTGGGTCTAACAGTGAGTTGGTTAGTTATTCATTTCCACCCTATTAAATGATTCACATTAAGTTACAATGTTGCCGAAAAGCCTACTTTTGCAATCACCCGTAATACAGAACCAGTCCGCTCATAGTTTTCTGTAGCCTCTTCGCTCCGGAAGACCTGTAGCCCATACATTGTGCGCCCAATAAGGTTACAGGTCTCCCGGAGCGAAGAGGCTAACTTTGCTGACGACGTGAACCGGTTATGTTTTCAAGTGACAAATATAGGTGTCAGGCATGCGACTAACCAAAGTTAGTTAGATTATTAATTACAACTAGTAGGCTATATATGACGAATCTTAATTTGTTAAGATGGCGGCCCATTGCATGTTCAAAGTTTAAAAGTCCAGATCAGTCAAAATCATGTTTTCATGAAATTGGGTCATATGGATGAAACCATATCAAAGTAGGACTACCAAAGTATGAACATATCTGTTGCTTCTACATTCAGAAAGTTTGATCATAAATGTACAGGTCCCCTCCACCCATGTCAAACACTTATTCAGGAGGCAGGATTATTAAAAAGCCACATTTGGTAATGTTTTATTCTCTTACCTAATTCAAAATAAATTCGGCCTTTTAACCAACAAACCAGAAGGTGTGTTTGCAGAGGGGCGTGGTTTACATAGCTAGCTAGTCTACTGGTGCCAAAAATTGACTTCAGCACGTCAACAAATATAATAAGAGCTTTCACCTACTTGTCTAAAACACTTAATCCCTTTCATCTGTGTCTGGTGTTCGCTAGTAACAGGCTAACACGGTCTTCAGCCAGCATGTAACAAAAGCGGGGGAAGGATTGCCCAAAACCGCTACACAGTTGTCATATCATTACACCGAGACATGCCAAATGGAAAATTCATAGAAACGTTTTCATATTGTTGATATGCATCCTATATGAATGCTGTCTCTTTCAATGACATAGACTGACCGGGGTAAAATCTATGATCCCTTTTTTGATGTCACTTGTTAAATCCACGTCAGTCAGTGTAGGTGAAGGGGAGAAAAGGGTTAAACTAATATTTGTAAGCCCTGAGGCAATTGAGACATGGATTGTGTGTGTGTACCATTCAGAAGGTGAATGGGCAAGAGAAAATATTCAAGTGCCTTTTGAAAGGAGTTTGGTAGTAGGTGCCAGACACACTGGTTTGTGTCAAGAATTGCAACACACCTGGGTTTTTCATGCTCAACAGTTTCCCATGTGAATCAAGAATGGTCCACCACCCAAAGGACATCCAGCCAACTTGACACAACTGTGGGAAGCATTGGTGTCAACATGGGCCAGCATCCCTGTGGAATGCTTTCGACACCTTGAACATGAGGTGATTACGGCAGATAAATGGCATGACAATGGGCCTCAGGATCCTGTCACGGTATTTCTGTGCATTCAAATGACCAGCGATTAAAATTAAATTGTGTTCATTATCTGTAGCTTATGCCTGCCCATACCATAACCCCACCGCCACCACCGCCCACCGCCACATTGTTCACAACGTTGACATCAGCAAACTGGTCACTCACACGACTCCATACACGTGGTCTGCGGTTGTGAGGCCGGTTGGACGTACTGCCAAATTCTCTAAAATGACGTTGGAGGTGGTTTATGGTAGAGAAATTAACATTAAATTATCTGGCAACAACTCTGGTGGACATCCCTGCAGTTAGCATGACAATTGCGCGCTTCCTCAAAACTTGTGACATCTATGGCATTGTGTTGTGTGACAAAACTGCACATTTTAGAGTGGCCTTTTATTGTCCCCAGCTCAAGGTGCACCTGTGTAATGATCATGCTGTTTAAGGTGGATGAATTATCTTGGCAAATGAGAAGTGCTCACTAACAGGGATGTAAATAAATGTGTGCACAAAGTTTGAGAGAAGTAACATTTTTGTGCATATGGAACATTTCTGGGATCTTTTATTTCAGCTCATGAAACATGGGACCAACATGTTTAGTCTGTCTTTTCAGACTTCCTGGTAGTTTCACATGAGAGAGAAATTAATTATTCACTTTTTTTCCCTCCCATTTTTATCACGATACATTTGATGGGTTATGGTTTAGTCACACTAGAGGCTACTTTACATGGAAATCCCCCACTAATGGAAAGCGCCCACTAGTGGTTAAAAGGTTTTTGGCAATCCAAAGATACGGCACTGTACTAGAGCACACATTACACCGGTTTTAAAATCTCTGCACTGGCTGCCTTTGAGTTTTAGAATTAATTTAAAATAAATCCATGCTTGTGCACCCCAATACACGTCAGACATGCTTTTAAGTTATGTACCCAGTAGGT
Source organism: Salvelinus namaycush (assembly GCF_016432855.1). Classification (NCBI taxonomy): domain Eukaryota; kingdom Metazoa; phylum Chordata; class Actinopteri; order Salmoniformes; family Salmonidae; genus Salvelinus; species Salvelinus namaycush. The sequence continues at coordinate 8,614,918 of NC_052331.1, forward strand.
CCCTCAGGTCCTCTGGCCTTTTAACTATCCCAAAGCCTAGGACCAAGAGGCATGGAGAGGCTGCCTTTAGTTACTATGCCCCCAGCCTCTGGAATATCCTGCTAGAGAACCTGAGGGGGGGCAAAACTGTGAACATATTTAAAGAAGATCTTAAAACACCTTTTTGACTGCTTTTTAGTCGTTCAGATTCAGTGACACAGCTTCTATATTTCCTTACACACAAAATCTCCAGCACATGTCCCCTTCCCAACAATGTAGCCAAAGACATCTGTTAAACGGTGCCTAAAACGATCATGTGGATAGTATCAGTTCTGAGACTCCAACATTTAGATAATTTCTCTGTGTGTGTATTGTTCTTCATCCTTCAGGCAGGTTGTGGTGGGGAGGCAGATGAAAGAAACAGTGGTCTGACTGGGATCCTTACTAACGGCAGTCCCACACACTGCCTGATCCGGAAAGGGCAGAAGGCGGACAGACACGTGCACTCGGAGGCGAGGACCCCGCTGGTGCCCAGCGGTTGCCAGGCAACAAATGGACAGCAAGTTCCACCTGAGGAGAGAGACCCTCATCCCTCCTCCCAAATACCTGTCCCCCGACGCAGGTAGGGACCACATGGCTAATAACAGTTATTACCTAGTAAGGCATGGATAACGTTATGGTTATTACCTGTAGCATGGTTGCTGCCTTACCCATAGTTGGGTCTATACCATTCCAGGTCCAGATGATACAGTCATTGAATGGGGCATAGAATTTCAGAAAGTTAAAATAGCTCTAAGAATTGGCATAGAATTTCAATAAGTGAAAACAGAATTGGGTGTTTTCACCTCAAATCCCAAAACAGTCCTGAATAAACTGGAGTTTAAATGGAATTGACTCTAACCTTGTAGTGGTTCAAGCTCTCCTATGGTTTCGGGTATAAATGTTGTGGGGGAGGCTTGGTCAGATGACCGCTGTTGGATTCTTAGAATGCTTTTCAGTGTTCCAGAATACTTCTGGAATGTTCTCAAGACTTTAGAAAATACCTCAGTGTGTCAACGTTCTATAATAAGGTCAAGATTGCCCAATCATGTGAGTGAAAATGGGATGTATGACGGCCATGTTGCTGTTGACTGATAAACCTAAACCAATACGGCTCTTACTGTAATGGTGCACCACTAGCCAATGAACCAATTGCTAGATTAGTCAATGCACAAGATGTCAATGGCTTCTGTCACTGCCTTGCACACCATGGCCAACCACACAAATCGTATTTTTTTTTACCTTAACATTGAGATTCAAGTATCTCACACATTTAACGCTGCGAAAGAATACCTATGTTCCACATTGTTGAGCATGTGATCTTTCACACTAGATGACATTGTGTTGAAGCATCTGTCATGGGATTGGACATGCAATGCTGTGGAATTATCGACCCCCTAAAATCCCCACCCCCTTCTAATCTGAAAAATCATTATTATGCCCAGGCGAGATTGACTCCTGCGCCTTAATCCATGTCTCATATTCAGATGAAAGTGTTCCCACTTTCCCTTTTCTTTCTATAATCTCTCTGTGTCTATCCAGACTCGGTATCATTAAGCGTGTGTCTGTGTTTGTTTATATGTTATTCTGTCAGTGGTTTGTACTGTTGTGTGTGTGTGTGACTCAGTGGCTAGCAGAGCGAGAGAAGCTCAAGGCTGTTTTCCCTGTGAATCACATACATGCACGCACGCACGCACGCACGCACGCACGCACGCACGCGCGCACGCGCACACGCGCGCGTGCACTGGTGTGTTGTGCAGGACACTCTCTCTGATAGGGATCGACTGAAGCACAAACACAGCGGTCCAGACACAGGCAGCAGTCAGAGGGAGAGAGAGCTGTGTCTGTCCAGGGACATGGCCAGCCAGCGCTCTAATAGATAACACTGTTACATAACAGACAGGAGGTCTGGGAAAGGCTGCAGGCAGACGCTAGTTAAGCCTTTTTATTCACCATTTTTTACAACCATTGATAGGTTGGAACAACTGTCTCTGTGTGAGGGGGGGGAACTCTGTGTCTGTGTTTCTGTGTGAGGGGGGGACTTTGTGTCTCTGTGTGTCTGTGTGTGAGGGGGAAACTCTGTGTCTGTGTGTCTGAGGGGGAGGAGTTGCAATGTGGTTATACATTAACAAAGTTCCCTGCGGTAGTAGAGAGTTGCAATGATGTTATACATTAACAAAGTTCCCTGCGGTAGTAGAGAGTTGCAATGATGTTATACATTAACAAAGTTCCCTGCGGTAGTAGAGAGTTGCAATGAGGTCTTGATAAAATCCAATATGGTGGATCAATGGAGAACGATGACCTGATGAGTGTGTTGTTGGTTTAAAATCACTGTTCTCTTATATCAGGATCATGTGAAGTTCATGTGCAGGAAATCATGTGTGATGAAAGTGTCCTCCCGGGGAGCATGCAGCAAGATTGAGCATGCTTGCTTTCCAAAGTACTGACAGTTGCTGTGTGTGCGTTTTCTGTGTGTGTGTCACTGGGTGAGTAAGTATGTGGGTGAGAAATGAATTTGAGTGCGCGTGTGTGTGTGTGCGCGCAGCACACATGCGTTTGCGAGAGCCAGCCAACACAACAGCTGCCATGCTCACCTTTCACCTCTGACTTGAAATGACTTTTCTCCCTCAGTCTGAGTGGATGGACTCCCCTACTATTCTACTCTATCCTTCAGCATGTTAAACACGCTGGCCAGGGCTGCTAACAGAGTTTGAATAACGTTACGTTACATAGGCCTAATGATTCGGTCATATTTGTCGAGGCCCTTGTGGCTACATTAAGCGTGTAGATTATCTCCTCGTCTCACCCTGCTCACATCCAAATGGGGGTCTGCTCTATGTAGCATGGGCCACTTTCTCTTAGCAGGAGCATAAGGAGCAGTTACAGTCAAATCGATTCTATAATTCCATCCTGTATCTGCAATAAGAAGGAATTGGATATTGGTTGTTTGTATGGCTGTGTTCATTCCGCGATGGAACGGTTCAAGTAAGCACAGACAAGAAATGGTGGTTCAGCCCACTAGTGTCCGTCTGTCCCACAGTTTTAATGTTACAGTCTGTTGTATAGTTTTATGGTCTGACTATAGACAGTTTCTTGTTGGAAGCTACTTCTTCACAGTGTAATCGAGCGTTTGCCTTGTTTCACCTCTCAGCTGTCACACTTGTGTGTGTCTGGTGTGTGTTTGTTTCCACATTCACACCCTAGCCAGGCACTCTTTTTAAGAGGCAGTGTTTTGTAAAGTTGGGCAATGTGTTCAGTTCAGGGCTTTATCACTGTGTTACTGTTTGTCCTGCAGACAAGCCCAGACAAGCTTCTCTGCACCTAAAAGAGGAGGGACTTGGGTTGGGGCAGCTTTTTTGGTAGCCTGAGTACCAGTCTCTTTGGCTAATCCACTCCCTGTACTTCATGTCATGTGACTAAGAGACCGGCCTCTCCGCCATCTTCAAATTCGTTATCAATAAAACGTCACAATACGATGCAGAGTTCGATTTGGCAGCTTCTCTGCTAAAACCATTGACAACTGTGCTGTTTTCAAGGGATTGTTAAATACATTTTTATATCACCTCTTGACGAGCATAGTCAGAACTACACATGTCCGTTTATTCCACATTTAGCTCTATCCTCAGAGTTCTAGAGCAAGTAACTACATGTTTTTCGTGATCAGTAAACCTCAATTAAGCATGCATTTTCAAATATGTGAGGGTAGGCTATCCATTTGGCGTGTGAGCAAACAACGTGTCATTTAGCTTGCTTCATCAGATGAGGCTTTTGGGAAGAGCTTGACATCGGCAAGTCCTCTTGGTGGTAAAGTTGTCAGTCGGACATCACTATAGATGCAAATCAAACAATATTTGGATATAGCTATCTAGTTCATCTAGTTAGTTTGTTTACTAGCCATATTGATCTGTTATTAGCTAGCTGTCTACATCAAATTGGCTAATCAATCAATGTAGCCTATCATGTCTGTCAGCAGCAATTGTGATTAAACACTCTTAAAACCAATGTTGAAATGGGGATAATATTAGCTAACTTTGCTAGGTTGGCCTATGTTTGTAGAAAAAAGTGCATTAGGTCTACCTACCACTATGTTTAGCCAAGTTTCTACCGGTAGCTAGCAACGTCAACATTATCAGCTAACAGTACATCGCCAAACGCACCTTTCTGCTGCTTGACAGGCAGACCCCACAAAGGATGGGAAATGAACCGAAATCGCTCGTATTGTATTTTATATCAGTCAAATATCCAATTAATGGTGGCCAATATTGAGAGATATCATGAGGCTACCCTCACGTATCTCAACATTCAAAAAGGCACTGGCACATCTGAGCTATCTCTGTTGCAGGTGCATGGTAACAATTGAATAACATGGGGGAGAAATGAAGGAACCAGTGTGTGAGTTTCTACTTTTTACCCTCGCCTATCTGAAATGACATGATCAACTGATGTTTACTGGTCATGAAAGCATGCAGTTACTTGTTGTAGCCTGTAACTTTGATGATGAAATGTGCGCAACTGTTTTGCATGGACTGTTTGGACATTTGTGGTTCTGACTATGCTCTTCAAGAGGTCATGATATTACGACCGAATAGTTAACGTTTATTTACCAATCCCTTAAACGACACCCAGTTGTCAATGGTTTTAGCGGACCTGCGGGTCTCCGTGCCCCCCCAGCAGAAAAATCGAACGCTCTGCACCTTATTGTGACATTTTATTGATAATTACCCACATGAACATTGTATCATTAATGACCTTGAGAAAAACAGAGGATCCTGATTCGATCACCCTAACAGCTATCCTCAAATCACAATGATTATGCAAATATTGGAACTTAATTTCTCCACAGAACACGTTGGTTAGCAACCATTTTTTGTTTGTCCAGACATTATCAGTCTGTCAAAAGTTGCTAGCTCAGGTCTAAATTCTCAAACTAAATACATACTGCAATTTCAACCACAGAACAGTTCGTTTTGATTTAAAAGCCTCAGAATACAACAATGTGCCTAGCTAACAGCTAAATGTTTGTTTTTGACTTTGTTATAAATTCGAATTCTATTTTCGACGCGCCACATGTTTTCCTGGAAAACAATTCATGTTATTTCCAACAACCAATGAGCAACTCTGCCGTAAATCCAGCGTTTATTGAACGTTGAGATTATTGAAATGCCAATCTCTTTTGACAATGACAAGGTACTCAGTCTAGCTTTTTGGCAGGTTTGTTGGGAAATGCTTTGTTTTCTTATCTCTTCTCCTGCAGATTTTGGCTCTGAGGCAGTTGTTTAAGTGAATGGAAATACTGCCCCAGCCTGCTTGTACAAGGCCAATGCGACCTAATTCTTCTATGTCAACGCTGTGAGAGATTGCCACTCCGTGATAGGCTGACTGACCTAGCTTTAGCTCAGCCAGCTAACATAGGTCAGCAGCACTGTGCTTCCGGAAGCAGGATGAAGCATAGGCTACTCCATGCATTCCCACACACCACGCACGCACTCACCCATGTACAGTGCATTCAGAAAGTATTCAGAAAGTATTCAGACCCCACTTTTTCCACATTTTGTGATTACAGCCTCGAATCTTCTTGGGTATGACGCAAACCTGTATTTGGGGAGTTTCTCCCATTCTTCTCTGCAGATCCTCTCAAGCTCTGCCATATTGGATGGGGAGCGTCACTGCACAGCTATTTTCAGGACTCTGTAGAGATGTTAGATCGGGTTCAAGTCCGGGCTCCGACTGGGCCACTCAAGGACATTCAGAGACTTGTCCCGAAGCCACTTCTGCGTTGTCCTCATAGTTTTAATGTCTTCACCACTATTCTACAATGTAGGAGAAAAAAATGAAAAACCGTTGAATGAGTAGGTGTGTCCAAACGTTTGACTCGTATTGTATGTAAATAAGGTATTTCTGTTTTAAATGTACAAAAATTTCTTAACCTGTTTTCGCTTTGTCATTATGAGGTATTACAGTTGAAGACAGAAGTTTACATACACCTTAGCCAAATACATTTAAAGTCAATTTTCACAATTCCTGACATTTAATCTGAGTAACAATTCCCTGTTTTAGGTCAGTTAGGATCACCACTTTATTTTAAGAATGTGAAATGTCAGAATAATAGTAGAGAATGATTTATTTCAGCTTTTATTTTTTTCATCACATTCCCAGTGGGTCAGAAGTTTACATACACTCAATTAGTATTTGGTAGCATTGCCTTTAAATTGTTTAACTTGGGTCAAACATTTCGGGTAGCCTTCCACAACCTTCCCAGAATAAGTTGGGTGAATTTTGGCCCATTCCTCCTGACAGAGCTGGTGTAACTGAGTCAGGTTTGTAGGCCTCCTTGCTCGAACACGCTTTTTCAGTTCCGCCCACAAATTTTCTATAGGATTGAGGTCAGGGCTTTGTGATGGCCACTCCAATACCTTGACATTGTTGTCCTTAAGCCATTTTGCCATAACTTTGGAAGTATGCTTCGGGTCATTGTCCATTTGGAAGAAACTTTTGCGACCAAGCTTTAACTTCCTGACTGATGTCTTGAGATTTTGCTTCAATATAGCCACATAGTTTTCCTGCCTCATGATGCCATCTATTTTGTGAAGTGCACCAGTCCCTCCTGCAGCAAAGCACCCCCACAACATGATGCTGCAACCCCCGTGCTTCACGGTTGGGATGGTGTTCTTCGGCTTGCAAGCCTCCCCCTTTTTCCTCCAAACATAACGATGGTCATTATGGCTAAACAGTTCTATTTTTGTTTAATTAGACCAGAGGACATTTCTCCAAAAAGTACAATCCTTGTCCCCATGTGCAGTTGCAAACCGTAGTCTGGCTTTTTTTTATGGCGGTTTTGGAGCAGTGTCTTCTTCCTTGCTGAGCGGCCTTTCAGGCTATGTCGATATAGGACTCGTTTTACTGTGGATATAGATACTTTTGTACCTGTTTCCTCCAGCATCTTCACAAGGTCCTTTGCTGTGGTTCTGGGATTGATTTGCGCCTTTTGCACCAAAGTACGTTCATCTCTAGGAGACAGAACGCGTCTCCTTCCTGAGCGGTATGACGGCTGCGTGGTCCCATGGTGTTTATACTTGCGTATAAACAGACAGCGTGGTTAAGAAGGCGCAGCAGCGCCTCCTCAACCTCAGGAGGCTGAAGAAATTTGGCTTGTCACCAAAAACACTCACAAACTTTTACAGATTGAGAGCATCCTGTCTTGCTGTATCACCGCCTGGTACGGCAACTGCTCCGCCCACAACCGTAAGGCTCTCCAGAGGGTAGTGAGGTCTGCACAACACATCACCGGGGGCAAACTACCTGCCCTCCAGGACACCTACACCACCCGATGTCACAGGAAGGCCATAAAGATCATCAAGGACAACAACCACCCGAGCCACTGCCTGTTCACCCCGCTATCATCCAGAAGGCGAGGTCAGTACAGGTGCATCAAAGCTGGGACAGAAGCTGTTTTTCAGTCTCTCGATCTCAAGGCCATCAGACTGTTAAACTGTTAAATCAGACTGCTGCCAACATACTGACTCAAATCTCTAGCCACTTCAATAATAAAAAATTGGAGGTGATAAATGTATCACTAGTCACTTTAAACAATGCCACTTTATATACCCTACATTACTCATCTCATATGTATATACTGTACTCTATGCCATCTACTGCATCTTGCCTATGCCGTTCGGCCATCGCTCATCCATAAATTTCTATGTACATATTCTTATTCATTCCTTTACACTTGTGTGTAAAAGGTAGTTGTTGTGAAATTGTTAGATTACTTGTTAGATATTACTGCATGGTCGGAACTAGAAGCACAAGCATTTCGCTACACTCACATTAACATCTGTTAACCATGTGTATGTGACCAATAAAATTTGATTTGTTTAGATTTTCCCGTGATGTCAAGCAAAGAGGCACTGAGTTTGATGGTAGGCCTTGAAATACATCCACAGGTACACCTCCAATTGACTCAAATAATGTCAATTAGCCTATCAGAAGCTTCTAAAGCCATGACATAATTTTCTGGAATTTTCCAAGCTGTTTAAAGGCACAGTCAACTTAGTGTATGTAAACTTCTGACCCACTGGAATTGTGATACAGTGAAATAATCTGTCTGTAAACAATTGTTGGAAAAATTACTTGTGTCGTGCACAAAGTAGATGTCCTAACTGACTTGCCAAAACTATAGATTGTTAACAAGAAATGTGGAGTGGTTGAAAAATGAGTTTTAATGACTCCAACCTAAGTGTATGTAAACTTCCGACTTCAACTGTAGGTAAGTAGTTTGATGAGGAAAACAAATATTGAATACATTTTTGAATAAGGCTGTAAATATTACAAATGGTGGAAAAAGTGAAGGGGTCTGAATGCTTTCTGAATGCACTGCATGCATGCACACGTACACACACACACACACACACCCCTCCAGAGTAGGCATCTGTCTTCCGCAGTGAAGTTTGCTCTGTGTGGGTGAAGGTCAAAGCAACAGCCTGCCTGGTCTCAGTCTGGATCTCATTGAGACTGGAAGGTGAACCCCCAACCAACCCTCTTTCCCCCAACCTCTTCTCCCTAGTCCTATACACAGGCCCTATTATTACCCTTTCATAAAGGGTTGTCGTGTCTTGACTATCATTGTGTTTGACTGTTATTTTATAAAATAATTACATACCACGTTCAACTATTACGCAATTACATTAATCATATAACAATTAATTAAGTAGTAATCGGGGGCACCACAGGAAAAATGATTTAACAAGTTACTATCTCCCGACTAAAGTCTAGATATAAATGTCTCTTTTATCAGTCATTTCGTTCATTCTTATTTGCCTTATCAGTCTCATTCTGACTGTCGTAATATCCTATAAATCTGCACAAACCCTAGTCTCCATGATGAATCAGTCATATACAAATTGGGTTAACCCTTGTGCTGTGTTCCGGTTGAATTGGACCGATTTACAAGTTTTCTCTCTGAAAATGTAGTTAATTTAATCGGATTGTCATAAGGTTCCATGACTTTGTCCACACAGGGCATCTGAACACACAAAATACATTTTGATAATTTTCATTACATTTTGGGTGTTTTAACTTTTGTACACCTGAGGTGTTCCCGGTCAAAAATGACCGGTCATTAGAAATGAATGGGTGAGACTACAATTACTGTATAAAATTGAGTTCCAGCATATGTCCATTCATCAGATGGACACACTTCCTCTCCCAGACCCCCACATGCATGTGTGTTTGAGCACACACACACACACACCTCACTAGCCTTCTTGGCTTCCATGGCAACCCCCACGGGAACCTTTCCCCCAGGGGAACCACACCTGTTGGCATTCTCACAAACAATCGCAACATTGTTTCAATAATATATATAGAACTTTTCTCCAGCTCTGGTATATAAAGCTTTTTTGAGGCCTTGCTCACAATTCATTCTGTGGCAGCAAAATGACCAAACGATAAACTGTATGTGAGGCTCTTGATCATGTCTTTGATCATGACACTGGTGAGGAAGAGAGAGTCCTTCTTAAACTTTGACACAAAGTAGTCTGTGATAAAGAGCACTATGTTTCATCTGAGTATTTGTTATACTCAAAATAATCCATATATTCAGCTTTTTTTAAAACTCAAAAACAAGTTGTATGAGCTCAGGTCAATGGGGCCTACAGGCCATAAATAGCAAATAGAAGTTGAAAACTTGTAATGTACACAAGAAATTAAGTTGATAAAAAGATCTAACACAACATTAGGTGATAATATATGTATTATTATGGATTTATAATCAGCTATAATGGGGCAGTTATTTTGGAATGGGAACACCGAATTAATTAACATGAAACAAACTAATTAACATGAAACGAACACAACATGAGGGTTAATTATTTATTTACTAACTAAATAATCACACAATTACATAAACACATAAACAGGATAACTTACACATTGATTACTACACAATGCAATGAAAGGTCCCAAGTGGACTAAACCGATATGACGGCTTGTTACACAAAATGACGGATTCAAAAGAGAGGGAGAGCCAAAGGAATTACACTATCGTACAGACAGTTGAGAACTATGCTCATGGAAATGCGAATACTTTGCACATGAACGGCCGCTCATTCGAAAGAATTGCAATGCACATATTTATGTGTGCATGTCTTTGCTGTCTCTCTGTTGATAACACTCGATCCGTCTGGGGAGTAATTCGACAAAGTCTCTGGTTGTGTAAGTGTCTGGTGGTCCACCAGAGATCACCATGTCCTTTAGTTGAGTAGGTTGGTCTCGGAATGTCTGTTAGAACAGCAATGTTCATTAGAATGGATCTTTCAAAGTACCACCCGGTGGTTCTCGGTCAAGTTTACTAGACTAAAGTACTTAAACAGCTGCAGACAATGTTCCTGTGTGGTCTTCTTCCTCGAGAGAGAGTTTCAGAGTTTTTCTAACCATTTTAAACGCAGCCACGCTCCACGTTTTCTGGTCTCATAGAGTCTGACCATTCTTGACGTCCGGTTCCACACCGTCTGCCTGCTAATGTACATTTCGTTAGGAGGGGTTTTATGCACTCTGGCAAAAGGGGGCGTTCCATGACGCCAACATAATGTCTGTGCTCACGTGGGTGTGGTCACTGACTGGTTAAGACTTTATATGAAAAACCATTCCCATATTTAGAAGGCTAACATCACATTACATCTTGTCACAAATAGTTTCATATTTAATCATATAAGATCCACAACATTTGGATGTAAACCTGACAACTGTGAAATATACACATTCGCGTTGAGATTGCCTGCAATGACAATAAGCTCTGTCCGATGATGCTGTGCCACACCGCCGCAGACCATGACAGACCCTCCACCTCCAAATCGATCCTGCTCCAGAGTACATGCCTCGGTGTAACACTCATTCCTTCGACGATAAATGTGAATCTGACCATCACCCCTGGTGAGACAAAACCGTGACTCGTCAGTGAAGAGCACTTTTTGCCAGTCCTGTCTGGTCCAGCGACGGTGGGTTTGTGCCCATAGGCGATGTTGTTGCCGGTGATGTCTGGTGAGGACCTGTCATAAAACAGGCCTACAAGCCCTCAGTCCAGCCTCTTTCAGCCTATTGCGGACAGTCTGAGCACTGATGGAGGGATTGTGCGTTCCTGTGGTAACTCGGGCAGTTGTTGTTGCCATCCTGTACATGTCCCGCAGGTGTGATGTTCGGACATACCGATCCTGTGCAGGTGTTGTTACACGTGGTCTGCCACTGTGAGGACGATCAGCTGTCCGTCCTGTAGCGCTGTCTTAGGCATCTCCCAGTACGGATATTGCAATTTATTGCCCTGGCCACATCTGCAGTCCTCATGCCTCCTTGCAGCATGCCTAAGGCACGTTCACGCAGATGAGCAAGGACCCTGGGTATCTTTCTTTTGGTGTTTTTCAGAGTCAGTAGAAAGGCCTTTTTAGTGTCCTAAGTTTTCATAACTGCCTACCGTCTGTAAGCTGTTAGTGTTTTAACGACCGTTACACAGGTGCATGTTCATGAATTGTTTATGGTTCATTGAACAAGCATGGGAAACAGTGTTTAACCTCTCTAGGGTACGTGAGACGGTAGCGTCCCACCTCTTCAACAGCCAGTGAAACTGCAGGGCGCCACAACAGAAATCCCATAATTAAAATTCCTCAAACATACATGTATTTTACACCATTTTAAAGATACACTTGTTGTAAATCCAGCCACAGTGTCCGATTTCACAAAGGCTTTACGACGAAAGCAAACCAAACGATTATGTTAGGTGAGTGCCTTTTCACAGAATAACACAGCCATTTTTCCAGCCAAAGAGAGGATTCACAAAAAACAGAAATATAGATCAAATTACGTTGGATCTTCATCAGATGACACTCATAGGACATCATGTTACACAATACATGTTTGTTTTGTTCGGTAAAGTTCATATTTATATCCCAAAATCTGAGTTTACATTAGCGCCTTATGTTCAGAAGTTCCAAAACATCCTTTGATTTTGCAGAGAGCCACATCAATTTACAGGAATACTCATAATAAACATTGATAAAAGATACAACTGTTATGCATGGAATTTTAGATGCACTTCTCCTAAATGCAACCGCTGTGTCAGATTTCAAAAAAGCTTTACGAAAAAAGCAACCCATGCAATAATCTGAGACACAAATATAGCCGCCATATTATGCAGTCAACAGAAGTCAGAAGTAACATTATAAACATTCACTTACCTTTGATGATCTTCATAAGAATGCACTCCCAGGAATCCCAGTTCCACAATAAATGTTTGTTTTGTTCGATAATGTCCATAATTTATGTCCAAATTCTTTCTTGTTGTTCTAGCGTTCAGTACACTTTCCAAACTCACGATGCTCGGGCAGGTCCAGCGGAAAGTATGGACGCAAAGTAAAAAAAAAAGTTATATTACAGTCCGTGAAAACATGACAAACTAAGTATTGAATCAATTTTTAGGATGTTTTTAACATAACTCTTCAATAATGTTCCAACCGGAGTATTCCTTTGTCTTCAGAAGTGCGATGGAACAGAGCTCACTCTCATGTGAACGCGCATGGTCAGGGCATGTTCAGGTCATGATAGACCTTACCCATTTCTCTCTCCTTCGGCCCCACTTCACAGTAGAGGCAGCAGACAAGGTTCTAACGACTGTTGACATCTAGTGGAAGCCTTAGGAAGTGCAACATTACCAGTATCCCACTGTATGTTCAATAGGAGCTGAGTTGAAAATCGACCAACCTCAGACTTCCCATTTCCTGGTTGGATTTTTTCTCAGGTTTTTGCCTGCCGTATGAATTCTGTTACTCACAAACATCATTCAAACATTTTTAGAAACTTCAGAGTGTTTTCTATCCAAATCTACTAATAATATGCATATTCTAGCTTTTATGGTTTTGTAGCAGGCCGTTTACTCTGGGCATGCTTTTCATCCGGACGTGAAAATACTGCCCCCTACCCCAAAGAAGTTAAACCCTTTACAATGAAGATCTGTGAAGTTATTTGGATTTTTATGAATTATCTTTGAAAGACAAGGTCCTGAAAAAGGGACGTTTCTTTTTTGCTGAGTTTACTCTCCCTAATAGTAAAGTTTCTATTCTATTGGTCAGTTTATCGACAAATAGCCTATTCCAAACAGACTCTGGGACAGTTGTGCGAAGATAGAGCCCAAATTCAATCAACCAGTAGGCCAAGGCTACATAAAACATAAAAATAAACTTTCATAAGCAATTAGTCTGATGCGAAGCTAACTAAGTAAAACATGTATGAACGTGTTAAATTATTATGGGTCGTGCTGTCATTTTCAGGTCCTGATTGGTCAACAAGCTTATTTGACGTGTATCTTTTTTGACACGTAAATACCCAAACGGTGGTCCATATAAAACACCATTGTCAAAAGGGCACCTCACATGCGAGCGGTTTCCTGTGACAGAGATGAAAATATCGTAATTTAGAAAGGGAGGAGTTCTAATAGGCTACTTTGAAGCAAGGTATGACATGACTCGTGTATTAAAACATTCAGGTTTCAAACAATTAGTTTTTTCTGAATGCTTAAACACTAACAGTGATTCTTGAAGCACTATCTCTGAAACCATCAACACTTGTAGCCAATGCATTTACCAAGTGTACCAAACTGAATGCACGTTCTCTGCTTTACACTCAGTTTGCAATTTTAATAACACACTTCTAGCAAAACTGTAAACATTGGTCTCTACATTGCTACACTATTTCGCCAATTGCCTTTCCACATTGACACATGTGAAAACACTTTTAGATAAAGAGTTCACTTACAAATCAGAGCTTGAGCACTATAAATAGGCCACAGGTAAACATTTGGTTTGGACAAGAATGGTGACCAATATTGGACACAGAGTAAGCGGGGTTAGAACTAGAGTAGGAGGTGAAGTTGGACGAGGGATGAATGAGAGGACGGGGAAGAGGAAGGGGAGTCAGGAACACAATAACTGATGAAATCAGAGCGACTGTGGTTGACCATGTTGTCAACTATGGGATGAGCATGAGGGAGGCTGGGCAATGGGTTCAACAAATCTGAGCCGCTATACTGTTGCAGTATCATCCGGATATTTCGAAATGAGAACCTATAAGTAAGTGCTGTTGTCTTACTGGTACAGTATGGTCGTGGCCAAAAGTTTTGAGAATGACACAAATATTAATTTCCACAAAGTTTGCTGCTTCAGTGTCTTTAGATATTTTTGTCAGATGTTACTATGGAATACTGAAGTATAATTACATGCATTTCATAAGTGTCAAAGGCTTTTATTGACAATTACATGAACTTGATGCAAAGAGTCAATATTTGCAATGTTGACCCTTCTTTTTCAAGACCTCTGCAATCTGCCCTGGCATGCTGTCAATTAGCTTCTGGGCCACATCCTGACTGATGGCAGCCCATTCTTGCATAATCAATGCTTGGAGTTTGTCAGAATTTGTGGGGTTTGTTTGCCCACCCGCCTCTTGAGGATTGACCACAAGTTCTCAATGGGATTAAGGTCTGGGGAGTTTCCTGGCCGTGGACCCAAAATATTGATGTTTTGTTCCCCGAGCCACTTAGTTATCCCTTTTGCCTTATGGCAAGGTTCCTCCATCATGCTGAAAAAAGCATTGTTCGTCACCAAACTGTTCCTGGATGGTTGGGAGAAGTTGCTCTCGGAGGATGTGTTGGTACCATTCTTTATTCATTGCTGTGTTCTTAGGCAAATTTGTGAGTCAGCCCACTCCCTTGGCTGAGAAGCAACCCCATACATGAATGGTCTCAGGATGCTTTACTGTTGGCATGACACATGACTGATGGTAGCGCTCACCTGGTCTTCTACGGACAAGCTTTTTTCCAGATGCCCCAAACAATCGAAAAGGGGATTCGTCAGAGAAAATGACTTTACCCCAGTCCTCAGTATTCCAATCCCTGTATCTTTTGCAGAATATCAGTCTGTCCCTGATGTTTTTCCTTGATAGAAGTGGCTTCTTTGCTGCCCTTCTTGACACCAGGCCATCCTCCAAAAGTCTTCCCCTCACTGTGCGTGCAGATGCACTCACACCTGCCTGCTGCCATTCCTGAGCAAGCTCTGTACTGGTGGTGCCCCGATCCCGCAGCTGAATCAACTTTAGGAGACGGTTCTAGCGCTTGCTGGACTTTCTTGGGCACCCTGAAGCCTTCTTCACAACAATTGAACCGTTTCTCCTTGAAGTTCATGATGATCCGATAAATGGTTGTTTCAGGTGCAATCTTACTGGCAGCAATATCCTTGCCTGTGAAGCCCTTTTTGTGCAAAGCAATGATGACGGAACATGTTTCCTTGCAGGTAACCATGGCTGACAGAGGAAGAGCAATGATTCCAAGCACCACCCTCCTTTTTGAAGCTTCCAGTCTGTTATTTGAACTCAATCAGCATGACAGAGTGATCTTCAGCCTTGTCCTCGTCAACACTCGAGACACAACGAGAGAATCACTGACATGTCATCTGGTCCTTTTGTGGCAGGGCTGAAATGCAGTGGAAATGTTTTTGGGGATTCCGTTCATTTGCATGGCAAAGAGGGACTCTACAATTAATTGCAATTCATCTGATCACTCCTCATAACATTCTGGAGTATATACAAATTGCCATCATACAAACTGAGGCAGCAGACTGTGAAAATGTATATTTTTGTCATTCTCAACTTTGGGTCACGACTGTACTTTCTACGCTGCCTAGCTCAAGAAAACATTTCAAGTTATGTGGATGAGGTCTTATGGCCAGACACAAAGGTGTAGCCTCATTTTTTTTTTGAATTTTTTTCTTCTTCCCAAGCACAAATGTTTTTTCTTCTACTGCGCTTTTGTTGTTTGAGGAATGTTAGAATTTTTTTTGTATTTGTATTGATAGTGTGTTATGTTCGGAATACACATACTTTACACATGTGGATACCTGTGTGCATGTGTGTTTACTACATGTATGACAAAACATGATTGCCCTGCACACAGAAAAAGAAAAAGCCACAAGTGTTTTTCATTTATACTATCCGTGCGTGGTTGTTGCTTCGTGTGCTTATTCAAATGATGGTTTGTGTGTATTGTATTGACGCAAAAACACACATATATATATATATATATATATATATATATATATATATATATATATATATATTTAATGAGTTTGAAGAGTTTTGCAAGAATTGTTTGCTTTTGCAAGAGATGTATAATGTTTTGCTGGTTTGGTGTCAGGTTTTGTGGTTAGTGTAGAGTTTTGCAAAAATAGCCTATAGTTTAAAAAATTGTGCCTAAGCAATCAGACAACTGTAAGTATATGTTTTCAAAATGCATAGCCTACTGCCTCCAGCTCATTGCAAAGTGGTGTGTGATGTGCTGAGGAAACCTGTCTTCTGTTGCATTTGAGATGCAGCAGCAGGCTCTGTATCTGTATTCTGCACGGGTGTGCTAAATAAGATGCATAACAAATATACTGTAGCCTACACGTGCCAATTCAATTCCACAAAATTATGCAAATGAACCTACAGACCGATAAGCATGACCAGTCAAATGTATTTACATCAATGAATTGGCTAAAAGGCATTATTTCACAATATGATTTTTTTTCTTCTTCTCCCGCACAATCGAGGGGAGTTCCTTGCTAATTAGTGACCTTAATTAATCAATCAAGTACAAGGGTGTAGCAAAAACCCGCAGACACTCAGCCCTCCGTGGAATGAGTTTGACACGTGTTTTATAGCCTCCTCACCGACACTGTAATGGAAAACTGTAATTTATATGGTAATTTGAGGTATTATCAACATGTTTAACTGCAGCATGCTGTATATAATGGTGCATTGTGGGAAAATTGCTGTATTTCATATGGTACTGTAATTCCACCCCACAGAATACAGTGTTGTACCTAGCTTTTGACAACTAGTGGGTGCATGGTATTGTTGTATCTAGCTCATTAACATATTTTTAAGCGTGCCTTGAAAGAGGCTATATTTGTTGCACCCGTGAGTGAGAATGCTGTACCAATTTAACTCCTATGTGGTTATAGTGCCCCTTCAATTTAAAATGTATAGGGGACAGATTAGAGCGGCACCAAGTCTTAAACCTTAAATGTTTTTGCTGTGTTGTTTTGGTCGGTGACACTTTGGGAGCCTTTGTTAACTACTCTAGATTTGCAAGTGATATAAAGCACAAAATATTTATTTACGTGCTGTAACCCCGTAATGTTACGTTCGATACCGGAGCTCTGAGGCGTGCGTTGAAATAAAGCGGTTTATTTCAAAGCACCGTGCCGGTGCTTATATCGCTTTATCAGAAGGATGTGATGAATGACGTCTGAAGCCTCGTTTCGTCGAACGACCAGCTGATCGGTTTGGTATTGGTTTTGGTAGAAGACAAAAAGGCTACACTGTGCGCGCGTCGGCGTGTGTGACGTTATCTATAATATTTTGCCTGCTCTAAATTATTTTGACCAGCAGGTGCCACTTGTGTACACTGTCCTGATCAAAGCCTCGAGTAATGAATCTATTTTCAACAAAATTGGCTGGAAATGCTCCATGTTTCGGGAAGCTTAGTTTCCCCATCACTAGCTGTAATGCGGAAACACTTTATGAAGCAGCCAAACTGCTTGCACCAATCCTTTGTAATTAAAGTACAATAGTGAAATACTAACCCCTCCTCTCAATAAATGTCATTCATCCATCCATTTATTCATTCCGATTACTGTAGCATTTACTTTTTTACAGTATAATATAGTACATTTTACAAAAAAAAAAAATATTTTGCCATATGAAATACAGAACTTCGCTCGCCACCGAGCTGCCTGTAAGATACTGTCAAATGCATGGCAACCCCTTTGCAGTGCACAATAATACACTTACATAAGACCTTCTGATCACCACCACCACCACCACAGCTCTCTCTCTTTCTCTCTGTCCTCCCGCCCCTTCTCAGACCAGATGCAGCTGCTCCTCTTTTCCCTGTTTTGTCTGTCTCTACGCTCTCGGTCTGTCTCAGCGGAAGGAAAAAGAAAGGGCAGTAAGAGTTGTTTGGCTGGTATAGAAGGATATTTCATGGTTGAACCCCGCTCCGAACCCTCTTCGTGTCCTTTATCTTTCCCATCTATCTCCCTTTCCATCTCTGTGACCTCTCCCCTTCCCATTAACCCCTCCCCCCCCCCTCTCCAGGTCACAGATACCAGCTGACCGGTTGGAGTGACTCTACTTGTTTCACCTTTGCATTGATTTCAATATGCTGCCACAGCACTTACACACACACACACACACACACACACACACACACACACACACACACACACACACACACACACACACACACACACACACACACACACACAAATGACCCATCCAGTGCCAATGCATGTGTGATCAACTGTCGACCCCCGTCCAGCTTGTACAAGCTGCTGTACAAATCAAAGGGCCCAGGACTGAGTTTGGGAAACCCTGCTCTAAGGGAACATAGTGAAGCTGTCACAGTTAATTTAACATAGATGTCAATATGTATCTTATTTTCTCCCCACTGTTGTTAGGCAACATGTGCCGAGGTATTTATAAACCCGCTGAATCAGGCTCAACTTTCCACATTCAACATGGTTTCCTAGTCTATTTTCAAAGAATGTCACTAAAACTATTCTTGACATGGTGAGAACGGGGCATTACATATGTACTTTAGCTCGTTATACATCCTACACTGTGTTTACTCAGCCATTACCTTGGCTTCTGTGGAGGGGGGGGGGGTCATTCTGAACACGAGTGGGTTAACTCCTGCACTCCTGCCAAGATAATATGGAGCTTTCTGGCAGAAGGACGGTCACAACGTTGCAGTGGAAAGGTCAGCTCTGCTGGTGTGTTCTAGTACCGACACACCAGAGCAAACCACAAGGACCTGAGTGAGTGTTGTCTGTCTGTGCAGAGAGAGAGGACTGAGCTGTCCTATCAAAGCCCTGTCATCCTCTCGCTAGTCTGCATGCATACTAGGGCTGGGGATTGCCAGGGACCTCACGATAGGTTATTATCACGATACTTAGGTGCCGATACGATATGTATCGTGATTCTCACAGTAGCCTAGTGGGCCAGTAACCAAAAAGTCACTGGTTCGAATCCCAGAGCCAACTATGTGAAACATCTGTCGATGTGCCCTTGAGCAAGGCACTTAAACCCTAACTGCTCCTGTAAGTTGATCTGGATAAGAACAGCTGATAAATGACTCAAATGTATTGCGATTTGATGTTCCAAACATATTGCTCACTACATGTCTTGTTTAGTCAGGGAAATAAAAGTGCTGAAAACATCTTAGTTCACTATTTACAAATTGATACTCAAATATCAAAAAGTATTGTCAAATATAATTTTGTTCAAAAATAATATTGCGATATGTTAGTGAATCCCCCCCCCTCCCCCCCCCCCCCCATCACTAATGATACCACCATGGCAATAATTGAACATGAAAATGGATGATATAGATACATCTCATTGAAGCTGACAGTGTACGTGCGTGCATATGCTTGTGCTGTGTTGGCGTGTCTTACCTAATTCCTCCGACTGCTTACCAATCCACCCCCACATCTTAATCATTATTTCTCTTCCACCTCCTCTATCTACTGTCTACAGCAGGGAGGAAGAGAACCACCAAACATTTCTGTCTACATTTTACAGAATCCTCCCACCGGAAAATCTTTTTTCACCACTGGGCTTTTATTCTGTCTACTTTTCAACCGGTTGGTTTTGGTTTGTTCTGAATGTACAATAAACAATAGGAGCCAGTCACTCTAGCCCACCACATACTGCCCCTGTGGCCTGGCTAGTTAGTGGTTAAGGAAAAAGCATCCGTCTAAAAACACTGTAGCTGGAAAAAGTATATCCAGGTTTGCCCGCTGTTCACGTGTTCCCTTTTTTTCTGCTCTCCAAAAAGTATTTGGTAACACTTCACTTGGAACAACTTCTTATGAAGTGTTATATTGCCTTTATAAATGTAAGCGTTCGGTGTCTGCGTGTGCCTGTGTGTATGTTTGTGCAGCTATGGAGAGGTTGGTGTTTACCTTTTTTTACAGGCATGGTTACCAGCTGCGACTTTCTCTGGTTTCACTTCAACCTGTGATCGAGCTCTGCTTTACTGGAACTCTGTGTCATCCCTTGTCTTTTTTACAGGCATGGTTACCAGCTGTGACTTTCTCTGGTTTCACTTCAACCTGTGATTGAGCTCTGCTTTACTGGAACTCTGTGTCATCCCTTGTCTATATGGCTTACACCGTACCCAAACCGGCCGCGCGCCATCGTGGTGCAAATTGATTTTGTCCCCCCACACCAGACGCGATCACGACACGCAGGTTGAAATATCAAAACGAACTCTGAACCAACTATATTAATTTGGGGACAGGTCGAAAAGCATTACACATTTATGGCAATTTAGCTAGCTAGCTTGCAGTTGCTAGCTAATTTGTCCTGGGATATAAACGTTGAGTTGTTATTTTACCTGAAATGCACAAGGTCCTCTACTCTGACACTTAATCCACACCTAAAACGGTCAACTGGTGGCACGTGGGTATCTGCTTCTATAAACCAATGAGGAGATGGGAGAGGCAGGACTTGCACCTCTTTCAGTGTCACAAATAGAACTGACTTCTATTTTAGCGCTTGGCAACGCAGATGCTCGTTGGTGTGCGCGAGTAGTGTGGGTGCTATAATTGAATAACATGTATGTTTACATTTATTTTGCAAAGCACGCGATGCGAGCGGTGTGGTCAGCATGTTAGATTTACAGCACAACATCACCTTCAACGCTGTTATCAAACTTGTGTGTTGCATTTGTGTGGTACATTGCACATCGCTGTGTGTGTGTGAATTATTGTGTGCACGTCATAGAGATATACAGTACCAGTCAAAAGTTTGGACACACCTACTCATTCCAGGGTTTTTCTCTATTTTACATTGTAGAATAATAGTGAAGACATCAAGACTATGAAATGTAGTAACCAAAAAAGTGTTAACCTCTAACGCCTACCAAACCCGGATCCGGGATCCCCCCCATCACAAAAGCTGACTAGCATAGCCTAGCCTAAAGCCACAGGGATATCATATAATAAAATGTTCATGAAATCACAAGTCCAAGACACCAAATGAAAGATACACATCTTGTGAATAAAGCCATCATTTCTGATTTTTAAAATGTTTTACAGGGAAGACACAATATGTAAATCTATTAGCTAACCACGTTAGCAAAAGACACCACTTCCATACTCCACCATTTTTTTTACTCCATCAGCAGCTATCACAAATTCGACCAAATAAAGATATAAATAGCCACTAACCAAGAAACAACCTCATCAGATGACAGTCTGATAACATATTTATTGTATAGCATAGGTTTTGTTAGAAAAATGTGCATATTTCAGGTATAAATCATAGTTTACTATTGCAGCCACCATCACAACTCTCACTAAAACGACTAGAATAACTACAGAGACCATCGTGTATTAGCTAATTACTCATCATAAAACATTTCTGAAAAATACACAGCGTGCAGCAGATGAAAGACACAGATCTTGTGAATCAAGACAATATTTCAGATTTTCTAAGTGTTTTACAGCGAAAACACAATATAGCGTTATATTAGCTTAGCACAATAGCGAACATCACACCAGCATTGATTCAAGGCAAAAATAGCTATAACGTATAAACCACCAAAATATATAAATTTTTTCACTAACCTTCTCAGAATTCTTCAGATGACAGTCCTGTAACATCATATTACACAATTCATATAGAGTTTGTTCGAAAATGTGCATATTTAGCGGCACAAATCGTGCTTATACATTGAGAATAGTGTCCAAAATCTCAAGCAATCTGTCCGGCGCCATCTTGGAACGGCACCTATTCTTATCGAAAACTATTCATAAACTTGACTAAAAAAATACAGGTTGGACAGCAATTGAAAGACAAATTAGTTCTTAATGCAATCGCTGAATTACATTTTTAAAATTAACCTTACTGCGCAATACAGGCTGCGATAACGCAAGGCTACACTGCAAGAAATGGCGTCTCATGCATTTTACTTTTTTCAACAGAACAATGAATTATCAGCATAAATAGTTCTTACTTTTCGATGAACTCTCATCAGAATCTTGGGATAGGTGTCCTTTGTCCAAAAGAATCGTTGCTAGGTTGGAGAACGTCGTCTTCAGAGTTGCAATTAGCAGTAAACATTAGCACGAAAGAGAGAGATACCCAAATTCCTACAGCGCCAAGGAAATAAATACCCGAAAATCGCAATATACTGACATAAACTGATATAATTCGGTTCAAAATAACAAGATTATGATGTCTTTAAAGCATATATCGAATAAAAACACAGCCGGAAATGTCAAAGATCTATAACCGATGTTTCCAAAAAAACGTCCCAAGGTCCTCAATGCGCCAGAGCGAAGGTGAAAGGAATGAGCCACCTCGTTCCCAATCAATTTATAAACTTTGGGAACTACGTAGAGTCCATTTCAAGTCTCCCTATTCGCTAACAACCAGGGGAAGGCGTATGCAGTGCATCTCAACCAATAGAAGACAGTCAGAGTTATCCACAGGTCTGGGAACAGCGAGCAGATTTCAGCATTTTCAAATCCTCATAGGAGAATTGCTCTAAGTCCAGTTCTGTTTCACTTACAGACATAATTCAAACGGTTTTAGAAACTAGAGAGTGTTTTCTATCCAATAGTAATAATAATATGCATATTGTACGAGCAAGAATTGAGTACGAGGCAGTTTAATTTGGAAACGAATTTGTACTATGTCGAAATGGCACCCCCCTAGTGGCAAGAAGTAAAAAACAAATCAAAATATATTTTATATTTGAGATTCTTCAAAGTAGCCACGCTTTGCCTTGATGACAGCTTTGCACACTCTTGGCATTCTCTAAACCATCTTCATGAGGTGGTGGAATGCATTCCAATTAACAAGTTTTCCTTGTTAAAAGTTTGTGGAATTTCTTTCCTTTTTAATGTGTTTGAGCCAATCAGTTGTTTTGTGAGAAGGTGTGGGGGTATACAGAAGATTGTCCTATTTGGTAAAAGACCAAGTCCATATTATGGCAAGAACAGCTCAAATAAGCAAAGAGAAACAACAGTTCATAATTACTTTAAGACATGAAGGTCAGTCAATCTGACAAGAACTTTGAAAGTTTCTGCAAGTGCTTGCTCTCATGATGATCGCCGCAGGAAACTAAGACCCACAGTTACCTCAGATTGCAGCAAATAAATGCTTCACAGAGTTCAAGTAGCAGACACACATCAACTGTTCAGAGGAGGCTGCGTGAATCAGGCCTTCATGGTTGACTTGAGGCAAAGAAACCACTACTGAAGGACACAGATAAGAAGAGACTTGCTTGGGCCAAGAAACATGAGTAATGGACATTAGACCGGACGCAGAGTAGGTGAGCGGATGATCTCCGCATGTGCGGTTCCCACCGTGAAGCATGGAGGAGGAGGTGTGGGGATGCTTTGCTGGTGACACTGTCAGTGATTTATTTAGAATTCAAGGCACACTTAACCAGCTAAATGCATATAGGGGAAACGTTGGTTGTTAGCTCAAGCTGTTAGCTCTCTGACTCTCACGTTCTCGCTCTCTATCTGTTATGTTCTCAAATGTTTATAACTATGTCATATTTATGTCTCTAAGTACTTTTATTCTCTTTATCAATGTTTTTTTCTTTCTTCGTTGTAGTTGTCTCGGTCTTTGTGAGTGAGTGTGCTGACTGCCGAGGGTTCACAGTGCTCTACTGACGCCCTGTTTGTTGGATTTTTTTCAGCTGTTTCGCTTCACATGTTTTCATCACCATTTAGTGCAGCTGCGTGTTTACACTATGGGGCTCTACGCTGGAGCCTCTTAAGAGTTACTACTAATACACACATACTTGCACGCTCTGTCACACATGTACGCATGCACACACACGCCACACACACACACTGGCTCATGCCCCGGTAGGCTGTTTGTTGTTGAGAGAGAGAGAGATCCCTCAACAACCCTAAGGCGTGTGGGCGACGGGCCCTGCCTGCACTCACCACAAATGTGGCTGCCATCCCTCTTTTGCTGGCTGTTTCTCTATCTCTTTATCTCCAACTCGCTCTCCCTTTCTCTTCTCCCCGACCCTCTAGCTTTCCTTTTGAGTTTTCTCCCTCTCTCACTCTTTTTTTTTTATATCAAAAGTTAATAATCAGCATTTTCTGGGCCTGTGTGTGTGTATGTGTGTCTTTTCTCTTTGCCCTGCAGATACTTGGCTTCATGAAATGAAAGTTCAGAGTTGGTTTGGAGGAGAGGTTTGGTTCCATGTGTTTTTGTTTCAAGACACCCTCTCCTCTTCCGGCCCTGTGTGTCGTGATCCTAGACTCTTTCTCCTGCTCCAGGGTTTTTTCTTTCTTGTACTCCTCCATCTCCCCAGTCAGAGTAGTACTGTACACAGCACAGACCTCTTATTTAACGACATGAGTTGTCTATGAAATTGGGATCTCAATTTTGTTAAGGTTTCCTTTAACATCGAGAGAACAGAAAACACGTCAATTATTCATCAGCCCTTTGAAATGACTGACTCCACCACATCCCGGTGAGGTCTAAAACACCTCAAGGCTCCAATGGTTTTGGTTATGTAAATAGATTTGAATACGATTTGAATGAATGTCAGATGCTTTTCAAGCAGAGTAGAACAACTGTTCCCGCCTGGTGGAGTTTTGTTGCCTGATGCCTTGACACATGCCTCGCTAAATATGGAACCTACAACGTCCACCAAATAAAGGAAAGTGTTATTTGCTGTACATATAAAGTGTGTGTGTGCGCGCACAGGAAATTCTCCAGTGTTGCCTAGTGATGATTTTTCAGTGCAATTTCTTTTGTGTTGATTCAGGAGATAAATGAACACTTAATGTTGTTAATAACCAGTATTGAGTGTGATTGTGTCAGTTTTACTCAGTGGATAGTAAATCACTCCCATCAAAAACCCTGCCCCTGCAGGTAAAATGTTTATGATTGTTTTTAATATCTTTGTTTTTGCATGTACATTGATTGATGGATTAATCTTGTGCTTCACAAAGATGAATAACAATGATTTTAGAAACGAATCCAATCAGTTTGGATTTGTTGCACCTGTTACTGAAAAGGTTGTTCCAGTTTCAGTGATTTAGGTAGTCTCCTCACAGTGTTTTTAACCCTCACAGTCTGAATGAAGTTTGCAGGTGAAATTAAAACTCCAACTGTTGGATGGTCTAACACCGGCTGGATTCCAATAGGAATTACACATCCCTTTGCAAGCCAGCATAATGTGACGTACAGGCCTGATGTGGCCTGTAAACTAATGATGGGGAAACAAAGCTTCCTAAAGCATTGAGGTTTTCCAGACAATTGTGTTGATGCTTCATTTCGGCAAACAACCACTTGATTGGTTTGATATTGGTTTCGGTAGAAGACAGAAAGGCTACTCTGCGCACACGCTACAGCGTGTGGGACATCATCTATAATAATTTGGCTGCTCTAAATTCTTTTGACCAGCAGGTGTCACTAGTGTACACTGTGTTGATCAAAGCCTCACATAATTAACCTATTTTCGACACAATTGGATGAAAAGGCCCAACGCTTCAAGAAGCTTCGTTTCCCAACCACAACTAGCTAGGTCTACAAACTACAATCAGCATGGAACAAAAGGGAGAGGAAGGGTGCTTCAAAACTCCGTCAACACATTCGTCAGTGCTGCTGTGAACCGCATCGTAAGAGACATGCCAAACGGGAGAGGTATATAAAAAAATTGACATAATTGATGCAATTTCAATGTTGGTTGGGTTGCTTTGTGTATCACAATTAGCTTGAGATGATTTTACTGCAACACTGTTGACAATGACCAAGTGTAACAGCGTCAGCACTAAGCACAGTGTTAATTTAACACTGAAAAGTTTGGACTGGTACAGATACTTGCCCAGTGTTAAATGTCCCCATTGTCAGTGTTGATTTAACACTGGAGAATTTGCTGTGCACGTGCCACTCTACAACCCATGTTCCCAAAATCAGTGAGGATAACCCATAATACAAGTTGGCTTGATCAAATAGGCTAATTTGCCCAAAAGAGGGGTTCTTCCGGTTGTATGGCCTTTCAAAACCGGCTCCCCTTTTGACCAGGGGTTTGGAAGGGGTGGAGGTGGCTAGGAAAGGATGTGTTGAGGGGCCGAGGTGGAGGGGCGACAATGGTGGTGGCTGTTTCTTGGACGTCTCGGGTGGTGGGTTGGGCTGTGTCTGTGGAAAGGTGTGGGTTTGGTTCTGGGACTGGGTCTTCGTGTTGTCTGGTGGAGGGGGTGGGTTTGGGATTTTGGTTAGTGGGGTTGGAGTTGGTGGTGTTGGCCCTTGCCCTGCCGGTGTCGGGTCTAGGGCAAGTTCTGAAGAAGTGGCACCCTTTCCCGCACAAGTTGTAGGGGCATGAGGTACAGTCTGCAAAGTTTGGGCATGCCAAAGTTGTGGACGGAGCCCCTGTGTTTCCCCAGCGTGATGGTGCTGGAGAGGTGTTGGACTCCGCCCACTCCAGTTGGTTCCGGTCTTAAGTGGACCAGCCATTTGTGTGCCCTAGTCTAGATGTTGTCTTCGTCCAGGACCCTCCTAGCCGCTGACTTGAGGTTGGCGAACCTGCTAAACCAAACTTGTATGTCATTGTCCTGGATGCATTCATTGTGCCGGTGTACTGTAACTACGTTGGATTCTGTGTCAGAAAGGGGTTATGCTCAGAGTCTGTTAAACAGGATATCTGTATCAGTATGCAATTTCTGTATTTTAACCAAAGTCTTGAAACGGACTTTAAATGATTCCTGTGGCCATGACCTGCTGAATTCCAGGCAGGTCATGGAAAGGGGAGGAGGGCTGCAGGCCAAGGATAGAGTGCGTAAAAAGCTCTGCATGGCCAATCCGACATCTGCAGTGATGATACTGCGATACAGCCTCTCTAGAAATCAGGGTATTTATACTTCTTGTGCTTCGTGGAGCAGAGCTGTTGTCAAGGATGTGAGTTTGTGTTTATACAGGACCTCCCACCTCCCACCCACCGTCAACCAATCATGTCACTGTGGAGCTATACGGAGCCCTCCGCATTGGTGCAAAAATTGGGAGCTGGATTTGGCCTCCGCAGGCTCTGCAATTGCATCACACCCTCCGTACGGAGCCTCCGGACAGCATTGCCAGATCAAGCATAAATCAGCTGTAAGGCTCACCTCTAGACCTGCAATGTCTCGTCTCCTCCTCAGGCAGCTGGTCTTGTGCTGGTTCTGAATGCTGGGGGGTGTCCGTCGATTAGGGAGTCAGGTTGAGTCGCGCACGGTCAAGCCACTGTTGCCCTTCCATCTTCCCGGCAATTCCGGCCTTGTCCGATGGACTAGAGACAACGCCAGTTGCGGTCAATCCACTCTTACCGTTGCTGCCTCCTGGTCCATCCAAAGAAAGGGATAGTGCGATAGAAGGTAGAGAGACTGACACAACCCCAGAAAATCTCCACCACGCAGTGTTGTGCATAATGAAGAGAAACCAGGGTCATACATAGGGTACCACGACAGTGACAAAGCCATGTGTTCCTTGTAAGTGATAACAATGGACCACTACCATAGACCAGTTAAACTGGTACAACACTTCCACTCACGGGTGGTCAAAAATAACTAGCTGAAAGCCACACCCCCACTAAGCCATGCCTCCAATATAATTTCCAAGCATTGGGTTAAATGCGGAAGACACATTTTCGTTGAATGCATTCAGTTGTGCAATGACTAGGTATCCCCTTTCCCTTTCGAGTGAATTGTAGAGTTACCAACCATGACTGTATTTGTTTGTGTCAGACATTTTTGTTTTATTCATTCATTTTCAATCCTGTGGCCTTCACCAAGTGAGTTCCTAGACGAACAATGTAATTAAAATTAAACTTATGACAAATTACATCTCACAAGGCCCTATTTTGCCTATTTTAACCCTAATACAGTGGTCTGACATTTACAGGTCACATCATGCCTGCAAGTAGAATTGCAAAATTCCAGTAACTTTTGCAAAATGACCAGATTTTTCCAGAAATCCTGTTTGAAGGATTCAGCATTCCCTGTTTTGAGGTATCTTTCAACTGGGATTTCTGGGAAACCTGGGAGAGTTAATCTAATTTTGCAACCCTACCTGCAAGTAGTGATGGGGAGACAAAGCTTCCTGAAGCATTGAGCAATTGCAGCCAAATGTGTCAAATAGGTTAATTACTTGAGGCTTTGAGCAACACGTTTTACACTAGTGGCATCTGCTGGTCAAAAGAATTTAGAGCGCGTGCGCAGGGCAGCCTTTGTGTCTTCTACCAACCCAATCAGGTGGTTGTTCGCCAAAACAAAGCTTCAGACATCATTGATCAGCTTCTAAAAAAGTGATACAAGCACACGGCTTAGCAATTTCCACGCATGCCTCGGAGCTCTGGTATCAAACGTAACATCACTACTTGCAAGTCACATGCTGGCTTGCATAATGTGACTTACAGTACTTCCTGGTCTCATTCTTGCTGGCATCAAAAGTAATTTTTTAAAAGTATTAATAGGAGAGGGAATGCGATCGGACCACCATATAATTGGCCTCCACATAACTCTTACAGAATTTCCACGTGAGACGGGATATTGGAAATATAATCAAAGCCTACTGGATGACAATTTGTTCTTATCAAAGACAAAATAATTCATCATTTTTTTCTGCACAACATAGGGACAGCAGATCCCGTTATTGTATGGAACACTTTTAAATGTACTTTTAGAGGCCATTCAATACAATACTCATCATTTAAACCAAAAGCAGTTTAGGTCAAAAGAGATTAGACTAATAAAGGAAATAGAGGAAGTAACAGTGCAGGTTGATGGTAATGGAAACTGTACTATAGAGGCACAAAATAGGTTAGAGGAAAAACAAAAATAAAGCGAATTGGATGGAATAAAAAAAGCACAACATTTTTCGTGAATCTTCAACATAGAAATGCTACCAAAATTTTTTTGCAGAAACTGCAAAGGGAGTCATCAAAGGGAGTCATCATGATTCACCAAATTATATTTTGAAAAAGGCAGCAACATATTTTAAGCATATGTTTTCTTTTCAGTCTCCTCCATCTCCACTGTAATAATTTATTTGCTAATAATAATAATTATTATTATTATTATTATTATGTAAAATGAACAAATTAATTGAAAGACGTGTGAAGGACAACTTACAGAGGAGGAACTTTGAGGCAATTCAATATTTTCAGTCTGGAAAAATACCAGGGCTTGATAGTATACCAGTAGAGGTATATCAGACCTTTTTTGATGTACTCAAACATCCATTATTAGCAGGAGGAGTAAAACAAGGCTGTCCGTTGTCTCCATATCTATTTATTATAGCCATTGAAATGCTAGCTATTAAAATTAGATCCAACAAGAACACCAAAGGGTTAGAAATCCAAGGGATGAAAACAAAAGTGTCAATGTTTGCCGATGACTCTTGTTTTTTCTTAAGTCTGCAATCTGGATCCCTGCACAGTCTCATTGAAGATCTTGATCACTTTTCTAGCCTCTCTGGACTAAAACCTAATTATGACAAGTGTACCATATTACATATTGGATTGTTAAAAAGACAAAGTGTTTACACTACCTTGTAGTTTACCAATAAAATGGGTGTAAGGTGAAGTAGACTTACTTGGTATTCATATCTCAAACAATATAAATTAACTTCAATAGAATGTTTGCAAAAATAGATACGATTCTGCAACCATGGAGAGGTAAATACATGTCTATTTATGGAAAAACTCTTTGGTCCTATCACAGTTTACTTACTAATGGCGTTGTCTACTCCAGACAACTAATTTCTTTAATCATATGAGTAAAAAATATTTAATTTTATTTGGAATGCTAAGACAGACAAAATTAAAAGTGCCTATTTATATAATGATTATGAGTTTGGGGGGGAGGCTAAAATTATTAAATATTAAAGCTATAAACTTCGCACTAAAAGCTTCACTCATACATACATTATACTAAACCCAAAATTGTTCTCCAGTAGATTATTAAGAAGGGCTCACCCTTTGTTCAAAAATGGCTTTTGCCTTTTTATACAGACTACAATTTCTAATTTCTGACTAATTGAAAATGAAATTTTGTTTAAAGTATCGCCCATTCTTAAACAAGCCATACAAAGCTGGTTACAATGTTTAAGTTTTATCCTCCAGAAAAGATAGAACAAATATTATGGTTAAACTCAAATACTCTACCGGTCAAAAGTTTTAGAACACCTACTCATTCAATGGTTTTTCTTTGTTTTTTACTATTTTCTACATTGTAGATTAATAGTGAAGACATCAAACTATGAAATAACACATATGGAATCATGTAGTAACCAAAAAAGTGTTAAAATATATTTTGATTTGTTTATATTTGAGATAATTCAAATAGCCACCCTTGATGACAGCTTTGCACACTCTTGGCATTCTCCCAACCAGCTTCATGAGGTAGTCACCTGGAATGCATTTTATTTAACAGGTGTGCCTTCTTAAAAATGTATTTGTAGAATTAATTTCCTTCTTAATGCGTTTGAGCCAATCAGTTGTGTTGTGACAAGGTGTGGGGGTATACTGAAGATAGTCTTATTTAGTAAAATACCAAGTCCATATTATGGCAAGAACAGCTCAAATAAGCAAAGAGAAACGACAGTTCATCATTACTTTAAGACATGAATGTCAGTCAATCCGGAATATTTCAAGAACTTTGAAGGTTTCTTCAAGTGCAGTCGCAAAAACAATCAAGCGTTATGATGAAACTGGCTCTCATGAGGACCGCCACAGAAAAGGAAGACCCAGAGTTACGTCTGCTGCAGAGGATAAGTTCATTAGAGTTACCAGCCTCAGAAATCGGCAATTAACCGCACCTCAGATTGCAGCCCAAATAAATGCTTCACGGAGTTCAAGTAACAGACACACCTCAACAACTGTTCAGAGGAGTGTTAGGTTCTAATTATTAGAGTAAGAACTCTATGAAAGCTTAAACCAAGTGTATTCTTCCCAAAGGCTCGAGCAGCTGAATTGATAAAGACATTCACACAAACACTGATATTTAACCCTTTCTCCTATGCTGAGTCTCCTCCTACACATCTGAACAGCCAATGCATCTCTGTTGCTAGACAGAACCTTAGTGATATCTGTTCTTCCTCACTTCATCTGACCTGACCTCTGCCCCAAAGTGCTCACTCCTCCCCAACTCACAGCTGTCATGGTGACTGGTACCAGACGGTGTCAATTCTCCCAGAGGATCCCTCCCATAGGATCCCTGATGGCTAACAATAACATATCCTGACATAATGTAAACGTTATACATTACTCTCTCTGCCTCAGTGACATAAGTATATGTCATATTCTCAGATCCCAACAGGAGACTGTGTGAATCAGGCCTTCATGGTTGAATTGCTGCAAAGAAATAACTACTAAAGAACACCAAAAATAAGAAGAGACTTGCTTGGGCCAAGAAACTCGAGCAATGGACATTAGACCGGTGGAAATCTGTCCTTTGGTCTGGAGTCCAAATTTGAGATTTTTGGTTCCAAACGCTGTGTCTTTGTGAGACGCAGAGTAGGTGAACGGATGATCTCCGCACGTGTGGTTCCCACCGTGAAGCATGGAGGTGTGATGGTGTGGAGGTGCTTTGCTGGTGACACTGTTTGTGATTTATTTAGAATTCAAGGCACACTTAACCAGCATGGCTACCACGGCATTCTGCAGCGACACGCCATCCCATCTGGTTTGCACTTAGTTGGACTATCATTTGTTTTTCAACAGGACAATGACCCAACACACCTCCAATAGAGGTCGACCAATTATGATTTTTCAATACCGATACCGATTATTGGAAGACCAAAAAAAGCAGATACCGATTCATCGGCCGATTTTGTATATACAGTTGAAGTCTGAAGTTTACATACACTTATGTTGGAGTCATTAAAATTCGTTTTTCAACCACTCCGCAAATTTCTTATTAACAAACTATGGTTTTGGCAAGTCGGTTAGGACAAGTCGGTTGGGACTAATAACAAGATAAACAATGTAGGGCATACGGGATCTGTGAAATGTGTATAGGTGCGGAGCTTTTGTGAAATAGCACAGTTACAAGTGGAAATCAAACTGGATGGACAACAGAAATAGAGGAAGGACTAAGAACCATCAAGAGAGAACTATTATAAAGTAGACTGTGTCTGTAAAATGTGTATAAGATGTATAAATTGAAGGTAAAAACAGAAATGTTTATCAGTTTACTCCAATTGGGGGATCGGTGGTAGGGTTTGCGGGGAATAATAATAAAGGTATATTCTTTAAAAAAGTATGTATGTCTATATAGGTATGTGTATGTATATGTATGCATACGTGTATGGATATATATATTTACCCCCAAAAATATGGGGGATTGGAAATGATGCAGACAATTACATTGGAAGCAACATTCTTTCCGCAATATTAAGCTGATCCACCCCTAAAAAAAAGAGAGAAAAAAAAAGTTGGTTAGGACATCTACTTTGTGCATGACACAAGTAATTTTTCCAACCAGTGTTTACAGACAGATTATTTCACTTATAATTCACGGTATCACAATTCCAGTGAGTCAGAAGTTTACATAACTAAGTTGACTGTGCCTTTAAACAGCTTGGAAAATTCCAGAAAATGATGGCATGGCTTTAGAAGCTTCTGACAGGCTAATTGACATAATTTGAGTCAATTGGAGGTGTACCTGTGGATGTATATCAAGTCCTACTGTCAAACTCAGTTCTTCTTTGCTTGACATCATGGGAAAATCAACAGAAATCAGCCAAGACCTCAGAAATAATTGTAGACCTCCACAAGTCTGGTTCATCCTTGGGAGCAATTTCCAAATGCCTGAAGGTACCACATTCATCTATACAATCAATAGTATGCAAGTATAAACACCATGGGACCACGCAGCCGTCATACCGCTCAGGAAGGAGTTCTGTCTCTAGAGATGAACGTACTTTGGTACAAAAAGTGCAAATCAATCCCAGAACAACAGCAAAGGACCTTGTGAAGATGCTGGAGGAAAGAGGTACAAAATTATCTATATCCACAGTTAAACGAGTCCTATATCGACATAACCTGAAAGGCCGCTCAGCAAGGAAGAAGCCACTGCTCCAAAACCGCCATAAAAAGCCAGACTATGGTTTGCAACTGCACATGGACAAAGATCGTAATTTTGGGAGAAATGTCCTCTGGTCTGGTGAAACAAAAATAGAACTGTTTAGCCATAATGACCATCGTTATGTTTGGAGAAAGAAGGGGGACGCTTACAAGCCGAAGAACACCATCCCAACCGTGAAGCATGGGGGTTGCAACATCACGTTGTGGGGGTGCTTTGCTGCAGGAGGGACTGGTGCGCTTCACAAAATAGATGGTATCACGAGGGAGGAAAATGATGTGGATATATTGAAGCAACATCTCAAGACATCAGTGAGGAAGTTAAAGCTTGGTTGCAAATGGGTCCTCCAAATGGACAATGACCCCAAGCATACTTCCAAAGTTGTGGCAAAATCGCTTAAGGACAACAAAGTTAAGGTATTGGAGTGGCCATCACAAAGCCCTGACCTTAATCCTATAGACAATTTGTGGGCAGAACTGAAAAAGCATGTGCGAGCAAGGATGCCTACAAACCTGACTCAGTTACACCAGCTCTGTCAGGAGGAATGGGCCAAAATTCACCCAACTTATTGTGGAAGGCTACCCGAAACGATTGACCCAAGTAAAAAAATGTTTGCCAGAACAGGGTTTCTGAAACTCTGTCCTGGGGCCCCCCCTCGGTGCACGTGTTTGTCCTAACACTACACAGTTCATTCAAGTAACCAACTCAACATAAATCTTTCCCAAACTTGGTCCTGGGGTGTGGTTAGATGTGGTCAACCTAATTACATCGGTGTAAACGTTGTTACTGCAACATGTTAACGCCATATTTTCACATGAGGAGAATAACATATCACTCCCACATGTTAACTTTCAATTCCAAATATGAAATTGAGATTTTCACGTGGAATAGCAAGTTTACAAGTGAAAAACAATCACATGGGAAATTTAAAGTTTCAGTTTCGTATGTGAAAAACTTTCACATGTACAAATCTCACTTTCACATGTGGAATTGGAAGTTCACATGTGAAAAACAATCACGTGGAAGTTTTTCACATACGAAACTGAAACTTTAAATTTCCCATGTGAATTATGAAACTGCAAATGTGATTTTTACATGTGAAATGACAATTTCTCATGTAAAATTGCAATTCTACATGTAAATTCTACATGTAAATTTTCACATGGGGTTTTGTTACATGTGAACCTGCAAATTAGACTTTCACGTGATTACATTTCACATGTGAACGTGCAATTCCTCATGTGAATGTTTTTCCACATGGGAAAGTGCATATCACCTGTTGAAAACATGTTATTCTCCTCATGTGAGAATGTGGTGTTAACATGTGAACTTTACATTTAAGTTGTGAAAATATGGTTTCATGTTTACATGTGAAACTGCGTATTTGATCATAACATTTTTTTGTAAGGTGTGTGTCGGGGAGTTTGAGACCGCAGGGGAATAAGCTCTTATGTCTCACACACACACACACACACCAGTTTTTTGGCCGTACAAAAGGTAAACTCAGCAACATGACGTAGATGCAGAATGTAAAGAGCATATTTGGTAAATTTCCACAACAACTAAGAACATTGAATCCAACCAGTGTGTGCGCAGATACTGTGTGTGACTGTGGGAGAGCGAAGTCTTGCATCTCGCTCATCTCAATATCTGTGGTGCTGCTCGTGGCGACGGCATTTTGCTGAGTCTACCTTTTAAAGCTATTATTGTGCTGGGCCCTGAGCCTATCGAGAGCTCTCTAGGATTGAAAGGGAGAGAGAGGCTTTTTGTCTGGGGACTGAATAGCCATTACAGTCATGGTTCACATTAAAGAAAAGAGCACAGCTCTGTATCACTTTACACAGTTCTGCATAGACTTACTACTTTCTCTCTGTACAACTCAAAATGTTCTCTCTCTGTACCGTACCAT
Source organism: Salvelinus namaycush (assembly GCF_016432855.1). Classification (NCBI taxonomy): domain Eukaryota; kingdom Metazoa; phylum Chordata; class Actinopteri; order Salmoniformes; family Salmonidae; genus Salvelinus; species Salvelinus namaycush. Next base: position 8,650,024 of record NC_052331.1, read on the forward strand.
TTGTATGGTGCTTATATAACAGTGGGGGCATGTAGGAAGAGATTGTAAGGCTGCAATATGTATAACAAATATGTTCTAACAGCGCTCCAGGCTGCGACCGTTTACTCTCATTTTTCAAACCTTTTGACTTGGCTGTGCAAGCTACTCCTTCTACATGGGCACCTCACTCGAAACGTCATGTTCTTTTCAGAGGATAATACCATGATTTAGTCAAACGGTAAAGTACATGATCCTCGTCATGATTACTGTAATGAAAGTGTCTCCCTGCCCCTGTACCTGTTTCGCTGGGGCCTGCTGCTGTGTCGAGCAAGCTCTGCAGAAAAAAAGCTCAGGAAGGAAAAAAAGTGTTTGATTGCGTAATGTTTAAAAATCCAATTGTGAGGAAAACACAGCTGTCATGTCACAAATGAAGAGAAGAGGTTCTCAGCTTTCTGTTGGTAGCTATACTTTTTCTCCCCTCTTCCTGCCACTGTAGCCATATCACAAAGTGAATGCACAAGCTGCATTTTGAATGCCTTCAGGGCCCAGCGCCTGTGGTTTCTGGGAAGGGGCCTTTACAGGGTCCCCCACAGAATGTATGCATTTACGATGGCAATGTTGAGCATTCCCCAATACACATACTTCTACCATTTTCTGCCTGTGCATCCAACACTGTAATAGCTCCTCAGTTGGTCAAGAGGGTCGATCCTGCCCATTTTCTTGTTGTAATCCATTACAAGCTCTGGAACAGATCCTACCACTTATTAAAAAACTCCAAAACCCCCGCCGCTGTTAATTTAGGCTCAGGTTGTGTGGTACAAGGGTGAATGGTGGGACTTGGGGCAGACACACTCAGGTGGGCTCTCCCTCTTCCCCTCCCTCTTCCTCCTCCTATCCCTTTTCTTCGTCCTGTCCGTCCTCTTCTTCCTCCTCCTCTCCCTCTGCTTCGTCCTCTGTTCCTCTTCTTCCTCCTCTCCATGTTCTTCTCCTCTCCTTCACTCTCCTCTTCCTCTCTCCCTCCACTGTCCTCTCACTCCACTCCTCCCTCCTTGCTCTACATCTCTATCCCTCCAATCTTCCCTAACTCCTCTTCCTCCCTGCCTTTTGCTGCTGCACCCTGACGCTCCACATCACCTCCATCACTTACACTGACCTAAAGGAACAGAGTAACAGAGGGAGAGAGGAGAGGAGCAACAAATAGTATACACTTGTGTTCAGGAACATAATCTCTCCCTCTCACACTGTCTCTCTCTCTCTTCCTTCCTCTTTCTTTTTCTCAACCATACACGTACACTCTTCCTAATAGGGGGTTTCCATAAAAGATGGTGTGATAAAGTTACACGCCTCTGATTCCACACACAGTCTCTCTCTCTCTCTCTCTCTCTCTCTCTCTCTGGGTCTCTCTCTCTCTGGGTCTCTCTCTCTCTCTGGGTCTCTCTCTCTCTCTGGGTCTCTCAATTCAATTCAATTCAATTCAAGGGGCTTTATTGGCATGGGAAACATGTGTTAACATTGCCAAAGCAAGTGAGGTAGATATTATACAAAAGTGAAATAAACAATACAAATTAACAGTAAACATTACACATACAGAAGTTTCAAAACAATAAAGACATTACAAATGTTATATTATATATATACAGTGTTGTAACAATGTACAAATGGTTAAAGCACACAAGTTAAAATAAATAAGCATAAATATGGGTTGTATTTACAATGGTGTTTGTTCTTCACTGGTTGCCCTTTTCTTGTGGCAACAGGTCACAAATCTTGCTGCTGTGATGGCACACTGTGGAATTTCTCCCAGTAGATATGGGAGTTTATCAAAATTGGATTTGTTTTCAAATTCTTTGTGGATCTGTGTAATCTGAGGGAAATATGTCTCTCTAATATGGTCATACATTGGGCAGGAGGTTAGGAAGTGCAGCTCAGTTTCCACCTCATTTTGTGGGCAGTGTGCACATAGCCTGTCTTCTCTTGAGAGCCATGTCTGCCTACGGCGGCCTTTCTCAATAGCAAGGCTATGCTCACTGAGTCTGTACATAGTCAAAGCTTTCCTTAAGTTTGGGTCAGTCACAGTGGTCAGGTATTCTGCCACTGTGTACTCTCTGTTTAGGGCCAAATAGCATTCTAGTTTGCTCTGTTTTTTTGTTAATTCTTTCCAATGTGTCAAGTAATTATCTTTTTGTTTTCTCATGATTTGGTTGGGTCTAATTGTGCTGTTGTCCTGGGGCTCTGTGGGGTGTGTTTGTGTTTGTGAACAGAGCCCTAGGACCAGCTTGCTTAGGGGACTCTTCTCCAGGTTCATCTCTCTGTAGGTGATGGCTTTGTTATGGAAGGTTTGGGAATCGCTTCCTTTTAGGTGGTTGTAGAATTTAACGGCTCTTTTCTGGATTTTGATAATTAGTGGGTATCGGCCTAATTCTGCTCTGCATGCATTATTTGGTGTTCTACGTTGTACACGGAGGATATTTTTGCAGAATTCTGCATGCAGAGTCTCAATTTGGTGTTTGTCCCATTTTGTGAAATCTTGGTTGGTGAGCGGACCCCAGACCTCACAACCATAAAGGGCAATGGGCTCTATGACTGATTCAAGTATTTTTAGCCAGATCCTAATTGGTATGTTGAAATTTATGTTCCTTTTGATGGCATAGAAGGCCCTTCTTGCCTTGTCTCTCAGATCGTTCACAGTTTTGTGGAAGTTACCTGTGGTGCTGATGTTTAGGCCGAGGTATGTATAGTTTTTTGTGTGCTCTAGGGCAACGGTGTCTAGATGGAATTTGTGGTCCTGGTGACTGGACCTTTTTTGGAACACCATTATTTTGGTCTTACTGAGATTTACTGTCAGGGCCCAGGTCTGACAGAATCTGTGCAGAAGATCTAGGTGCTGCTGTAGGCCCTCCTTGGTTGGTGACAGAAGCACCAGATCATCAGCAAACAGTAGACATTTGACTTCGGATTCTAGTAGGGTGAGACCGGGTGCTGCAGACTGTTCTAGTGCCCGCGCCAATTCGTTGATATATATGTTGAAGAGGGTGGGGCTTAAGCTGCATCCCTGTCTCACCCCACGACCCTGTGTGAAGAAATGTGTGTGTTTTTTGCCAATTTTAACCGCACACTTGTTGTTTGTGTACATGGATTTTATAATGTCGTATGTTTTACCCCCAACACCACTTTCCATCAATTTGTATATCAGACCCTCATGCCAAATTGAGTCGAAGGCTTTTTTGAAATCAACAAAGCATGAGAAGACTTTGCCTTTGTTTTGGTTTGTTTGGTTGTCAATTAGGGTGTGTAGGGTGAATACATGGTCTGTTGTACGGTAATTTGGTAAAAAGCCAATTTGACATTTGCTCAGTACATTGTTTTCATTGAGGAAATGTACGAGTCTGCTGTTAATGATAATGCAGAGGATTTTCCCAAGGTTACTGTTGATGCATATTCCACGGTAGTTATTGGGGTCAAATTTGTCTCCACTTTTGTGGATTGGGGTGATCAGTCCTTGGTTCCAAATATTGGGGAAGATGCCAGAGCTAAGGACGATGTTAAAGAGTTTTAGTATAGCCAATTGGAATTTGTTGTCTGTATATTTGATCATTTCATTAAGGATACCATCAACACCACAGGCCTTTTTGGGTTGGAGGGTTTTTATTTTGTCCTGTAACTCATTCAAGGTAATTGGAGAATCCAGTGGGTTCTGGTAGTCTTTAATAGTTGATTCTAGGATTTGTATTTGATCATGTATATGTTTTTGCTCTTTATTCTTTGTTATAGAGCCAAAAAGATTGGAGAAGTGGTTTACCCATACATCTCCATTTTGGATAGATAATTCTTCGTGTTGTTGTTTGTTTAGTGTTTTCCAATTTTCCCAGAATTGGTTAGAGTCTATGGAGTCTTCAATTACATTGAGCTGATTTCTGACGTGCTGTTCCTTCTTTTTCCGTAGTGTATTTCTGTATTGTTTTAGTGATTCACCATAGTGAAGGCGTAGACTCAGGTTTTCCGGGTCTCTATGTTTTTGGTTGGACAGGTTTCTCAATTTATTTCTTAGATTTTTGCATTCTTTATCAAACCATTTGTCATTGTTGTTCATTTTCTTCGGTTTTCTATTTGAGATTTTTAGATTTGATAGGGAAGCTGAGAGGTCAAATATACTGTTAAGATTTTCTACTGCCAAGTTTACACCTTCACTATTGCAGTGGAACATTTTACCCAGGAAGTTGTCTAAAAGGGATTGAATTTGCTGTTGCCTAATTGTTTTTTGGTAGGTTTCCAAACTGCATTCCTTCCATCTATAGCATTTCTTAATGTTACTCAGTTCCTTTGGCTTTGATGCCTCATGATTGAGTATTGCTCTGTTCAAGTAGACTGTGATTTTGCTGTGGTCTGATAGGGGTGTCAGTGGGCTGACTGTGAACGCTCTGAGAGACTCTGGGTTGAGGTCAGTGATAAAGTAGTCTACAGTGCTACTGCCAAGAGATGAGCTATAGGTGAACCTACCATAGGAGTCCCCTCGAAGCCTACCATTGACTATGTATATACCCAGCGTGCGACAGAGCTGCAGGAGTTGTGACCCGTTTTTGTTGGTTATGTTGTCATAGTTGTGCCTAGGGGGGCATATGGGGGAGGGAATGCTGTCACCTGCAGGCAGGTGTTTGTCCCCCTGTGTGCTGAGGGTGTCAGGTTCTTGTCCAGTTCTGGCATTTAGGTCGCCACAGACTAATACATGTCCCTGGGCCTGGAAATGATTGATTTCCCCCTCCAGGATGGAGAAGCTGTCTTTATTAAAGTATGGGGATTCTAGTGGGGGGATATAGGTAGCACACAGGAGGACATTTTTCTCTGTTAAGATAATTTCCTTTTGAATTTCTAGCCAAATGTAAAATGTTCCTGTTTTGATTAATTTAATGTAGTGAGTTCTCTCTCTCTCTCTGGGTCTCTCTCTCTCTCTCTCTCTCTCTCTCTCTCTCTCTCTGGGTCTCTCTCTCTCTCTCTCTCTGGGTCTCTCTCTCTCTCTCTCTCTCTGGGTCTCTCTCTCTCTCTGGGTCTCTCTCTCTCTCTCTCTGGGTCTCTCTCTCTCTCTCTCTCTCTCTCTCTCTCTCTCTCTGGGTCTCTCTCTCTGGGTCTCTCTCTCTCTCTCTCTCTGGGTCTCTCTCTCTGGGTCTCTCTCTCTGGGTCTCTCTCTCTCTCTCTCTCTCTGGGTCTCTCTCTCTTTCTCTGGGTCTCTCTCTCTCTCTCTGGGTCTCTCTCTCTCTCTCTCTCTCTCTGGGTCTCTCTCTCTGGGTCTCTCTCTCTCTCTCTCTCTCTCTCTCTCTCTCTGGGTCTCTCTCTCTCTCTCTCTCTCTCTCTCTCTCTGGGTCTCTCTCTCTGGGTCTCTCTCTCTCTCTCTCTCTCTGGGTCTCTCTCTCTCTCTCTCTCTCTCTCTCTCTGGGTCTCTCTCTCTCTCTCTCTCTCTGGGTCTCTCTGGGTCTCTCTCTCTCTCTCTGGGTCTCTCTCTCTCTCTCCCTCTCTCTCTCTCTGGGTCTCTCTCTCTCTGGGTCTCTCTCTCTCTGGGTCTCTCTCTCTCTGGGTCTCTCTCTCTCTGGGTCTCTCTCTCTGGGTCTCTCTCTCTCTCTCTGGGTCTCTCTCTCTCTCTCTCTCTCTGGGTCTCTCTCTCTCTCTCTCTCTCTCTCTCTCTCTGGGTCTCTCTCTCTCTCTCTCTCTCTCTCTCTGGGTCTCTCTCTCTCTCTCTCTCTCTCTCTGGGTCTCTCTCTCTCTGGGTCTCTCTCTCTCTCTCTCTGGGTCTCTCTCTCTCTGGGTCTCTCTCTCTCTCTCTCTCTCTGGGTCTCTCTCTCTCTCTCTCTCTCTCTGGGTCTCTCTCTCTCTCTCTCTCTCTCTCTGGGTCTCTCTCTCTCTGGGTCTCTCTCTCTCTGGGTCTCTCTCTCTCTCTCGGTCTCTCTCTCTCTCTCTCGGTCTCTCTCTCTCTCTCTCGGTCTCTCTCTCTCTCTCTGGGTCTCTCTCTCTCTCTCTGGGTCTCTCTCTCTCTCTCTGGGTCTCTCTCTGGGTCTCTCTCTCTCTCTCTGGGTCTCTCTCTGGGTCTCTCTCTGAGTCTCTCTCTGGGTCTCTCTCTGGGTCTCTCTCTCTCTCTGGGTCTCTCTCTCTCTCTCTCTCTCTGGGTCTCTCTCTCTCTCTCTCTCTCTCTCTCTCTCTCTGGGTCTCTCTCTCTGGGTCTCTCTTTCTTGCACTCACTCTCCTCCAATCAACTCTTGCTTGCTTGCCTGACAGACTAACTACAGAGTTCTCCAATGTTAGCTGATTAGTAACCAAGCTGGGACAGTTTCCAAATGAATTGCATTGGTAGAAACAGGACAATAACCCCAAAAACCCAACTGAGTGACTTAACTGGCTGGGTCAAAATAACCAAGTGTTTGTTCGGACCAATATTTATAAAAAAAAAATATTTTTTATCCCAGCATTTTTTTTTTGCGTTAGCGCTCTGGCTAATGTGTTTTCACTTACTCAAGTGGTGAATTAGCCCCAAATAAATTAGCCTATGATATAGTGCACATAAAGATGCAAACAAATTCATCTCTTAAACAAAAGAAAATAAAAATCTGGAGACCTATTGCAGTAAAATGTAACAAAAATAGCCTAATTGTCAACCCAAAATGCATGACAATCACCGGATTAGGTTGAACATTGAAATATTTAGAATAAAAAAATATAGTTTCTTGAATACCATTTCAGTAGTCTATTACACTTTTTAATAAAGCACTATGAATGACTTTAAGAGGCTACTAATATTTTCTATGGTGTGACACGGGAATAAAAAACTTGGTTTGACCAATTCATGGGCTGGTGCCACTAGGGGGTGAGTCTTGAGCCCTGTTTTAATGCTATGCATGTAACAGTTGTCTGACAGAGAGATACTCATTCAATAGAGAATACCAGATGGGAGTGGGAGAAGTAAAGAGATCCGAGGGAGGATGAGTGCACATCATTGCTGTAAACTGCTGCTCACATCCCACTGTCTAAAGAGAAAGGGGGAGATGGAGAGGAGGCAGGGGCCATTACGTAACGTGGCAGAGGAAAGCCAGGATGGGTGGAGGAAAGATGGGGGAGGAGAAAGGGGCGAGGCCGAGGGTTACTATTATAAGGGGAGGTGGAGGGTACAGCAGGCTATTGAGACCGGACGGGGCAGGTAGAGGGAGAGAGAGAAATAGACTGCTGACACAGACCAAAAGCCAGTGGCCTGCTGTCCAAATTTCAGAGGAGTAACCCTTCTGTCCCTCCAGTCTGTCCCTCTACAGAGAACTGGACCAATATCAAAACACACCTCTGACAAATATGTGGGTGGGAAGTGTGTGTAGGAGGGGAGGGTGCAAACTGGAGATGCAACATGTGGTGCAGCGGTCTAAGGCACTGCTAGAGGTGTCACTACAGACCCTGGTTCGGTTCCAGGCTGTATCGCAGCGGTCTAAGGCACTGTAGCTCAGTACTAGAGGCGTCACTACAGACCCTGGTTCGGTTCCAGGCTGTATCGCAGCGGTCTAAGGCACTGTAGCTCAGTACTAGAGGAGTCATTACAGACCCTGGTTTGATTCCAGGCTGTATCACAGCGGTCTAAGGCACTGTATCTCAGTACTAGAGGAGTCATTACAGACCCTGGTTAGATTCCAGGCTGTATCACAACCGGCCGTGATTGGGAGTCCCATAGGGCGGCGCACAGTTGGCCGAGCGTCGTTAGGGTTTGGCCGGGGTAGGCCGTCATTGTAAAAAATAATTTGTTCTTAACTGACTTGCCTGGTTAAATGTTGTATGAGTAAATGTGATGTTTTTCAACCCCTTTCCTCACCCAGCCAAGGGCACAATAGATTTCATGTCAGTCTGAACAAGAGGCTGCAGCACTGCCAAGGGAGGATAGACACGAGCACTGAATCCAGTATGTTCCCTCTGTCTTCCCGTAAATGACAGAGTTACATGTTAAGAACCCACGCTGTGGATCGGACGAAAAGACAGATGAATGGATGAGAGGACGGGTAGATGGATGCTATATTTAAAGCCTATTTAGATCAGTGTGATTGTGATCATGGAGCATCATTGACTCAGTGTCTATGTAAACCCACTGTGTAAGCCCACTGCCTCTCTGTGGTGGTAACTTCCTTATAGATAGGCTAAATTACTAAAACAACATGCTGGTGAACTTCTGGTAACAGCCCCTCGGTCTCCTGGATGATACTCGCACATGCGTGTACACGCACACACACACACACACACACACACACACACACACACACACACACACACACACACACACACACACACACACACACACACACACACACACACACACACACACACACAGACACTTTTTTTAGGCTGGTGAGATGCTCTTCCCGTTCTCGCTCTCTACCTCTCCATCTGTCTTTCCCTCTCTCATCCTGTAGTTGGCAGACAGTGTGACACATATCTGCGTCCTGGAAAACAGAACTGTCTACTAGCTCAAT